>NC_080042.1:50730652-50948215 GCF_012489685.1 Lotus japonicus | reverse complement strand
TATCGATTATGTGTATTATTTATGTATCTCTTTGAGTTGACCCTTGCGCCTGCTGTTTGTGTTGGGCGATTGTACGCCTGCTGTCAGATGTCCATGGCAGGCTGGTTCATGATGGTCCACCCCTCGAGGGGACTAGGTTCGAGATGATTGACCAGGATATCCCTAGCTCGTGGGTGGTTGACCCCGCTAGCCATCGAGCTATATATTCGGGGAGAATAATAGAGGACAGGTTAGCAAGTTTGGGCACTTGACGAAGGGAGTCTTGAGACGGTATTCGGTTAGCTTTAACCTACCACCCGGCGTGCACTGCAGACATAGTGCAGGAGTGCCACCACCGCCGTCGTCTGACAACAAGGACCCACCGGATGGGGAGTCTGTTGCAGAGCTTCTTCGGGATCGAACTCTCCTACCCTTGCTGACCGTGCTGAACCGGACCAAGTTCCAGACCTGCTGTGCCAGTGGAGGAGCTTGTCACTGCTGCCACCCTTCGCCTAAGGACTTCGACTTCCTCCCGTGGCTACCATGTTGTGTTGTTGGTACACATGATGGAGGAGGACTTGTTCGTTTGTGTGGTGGACGCGGAGACGGGTGTCTCTAGGATTGAGACTCGGTCGGTAGAGAGAGAGGTCATCGACGTGGACAGGGAGCTGATCGTTCTGGATTCTAAATTTAGACGACGACTTTGCCAGCGTTTGGATGAGGAGTGTTGAGATGCGCTCCTCAGGGGAGGTTAGAGTAGAAGTGGTGTCATAGCTCTGATCGCATATTCTCATTTTGGGGCAGGGTAGGTCCCCGACCTTTAGCTTTTGTTGGTTCTTTCTATGAGGATCACAGAGAGTTGGTCGAACTAGGTGGTCTAGTTTAGGCCGTTTTGGGCTGACTGAAGGTATGAAAACGGTAGAAAGGGGGGGGGTTTGAATAACGTTTTCAGAACAAAACTTCCACCTTAAAGATTTTGACAAATCTTTCGAGAACTTAAGTGCTAAAGATAAGAGATAGAAAAGCACACAAGGATTTTATCCTGGTTCACTTGATAAATCACTCAAGCTACTCCAGTCCACCCGTTAAGGTGATTTCTTCCTTCTTAGAATGAAGGCAATCCACTAATCAGGTAAGAGTTACAACTGCACTTGAAACCTACAAGTGACTAACAATTACACTGACTTAGCTCACACTAAGATTCACTCTCTTAGTCTTCTCTAGGATCCGATCAACCTTGATCTCCTAAAGGCAAACTATACAACTGTATATGAAGTTCTTGTTTACAAAGAAATTGCTTCTAAAAAGCTTATAGTAAACACAATGAATTTCAGATGAAAGAAAGCTTAGAATATTTTGAATATGTCTTGCGCGTGTATATTGCTTCTTCTTTGTTTCTTTCTTAGCTTCTTTCAATCTTCAGCCTTTATATATACTCCAAGGATTAGGGTTGAGCGTTGCATGGGAAATGCTACCGTTGGAGGGCAGTTCTGGAAAATCCAGCTTCTGTGTGGCTGAGAACGTTAGGTAGGTCGTCAGGAAGGTACACTTGCTTTTGTACTTGGATAGCGACTTGACCTTTTAACCTAGGAGACTTCTGATCAGGGGAATACTTCATATTGGAACTTGTGAAGCCGGTTGATCAGAGTCAGAGGGAAAGCACAGATCCTCTGACCATTGTATCTTCTGATTCTGAACTCAGAGGGAAGAACATGGCCTTCAGAGTTTCTTGCTTCTGGACATCAGAGTTTCCACTATTCAGCTTCTGGATCTTCAGAGTCTTCTACACCATCAGAACATCTGAACCTTCAGTGTTTCTTGGTTATCAGAACTTCTGGATCTTCAGAGCTTCTAGCGACTGAGTCCACATCAGAGTTTGTATAGCTTCAGAACTTCTGAAGCTTTTCCACTGTTCATACTGAACATGGTGAATGCGAAAGCGTTGCTTGGGTCACTCTTTATACACAGTGCTTCTGATTTGTGTGAGATTGAGTTGAGGTCAGAGCCTGTAAATAGCACACTCAGAAAAACACGTTAGAGTACCACAATTGTTCATATCAAAAGGTTAACTTGTAATCATCAAAACATAGAGTTGTACTACTAGATCAAAACTTGATCTTACAATCTCCCCCTTTTTGATGATGACAAAACTAAGATTTTTGATGAACAATTCTTAAACATTAAACTGAATTCACTCAGAGTTTAGAGATATAGAATAATACTTATCCTGATGTGAATAGTTTATCTTGCTCATTCTGAATTCAAGTCACTGCTTGATTCTGAGCTTAGCTCCCCCTGAATCTAATACTTGATGAAAACGTTAGTAAAGTCTAGATTCTGAGCTAAATGATGTAAGAGTTCAGAGTGAAAAACTTATGACATAGATGAAAAACGAATAATCAGAGCGCATAAGTGATCAGAGTCATGGACAAGGTATCAGAGTCTTGGGTATCAGAGTCAACTTATAATCACTTCAGAAGAAGTGAAATGTATTCCTTGTATTTGCCCAGTGACACATCTATGGTCATGAAGGTGGAACTCTTAAATTCTCCAAAAGAAAAATAAATCACACTAACACATCTTACACATCAAAAACTGGGTTTACTCCCCCTTTTTGTCATAAGCAAAAAGCTTGGGGTGTGAAAAACTTAGCTTGAAGTACAAGGTACTCCCCCTTAGAGAAGGTCTAAGTTTAAAGAAAATGAAAACGATGTAAGAATCAGAGTTAGGCGAAAATAAATAGAAGAGTTAATGCAAGGGATGAACGTTTACCACCGGTCAAGTGAGTAAATAGAAGGGTCAGTTACCAAGAACTTAACCTCGAGAAACTGTAATAGCATTAACTTTCAGAGAGAAAGTGAAGCCTATAAAAAGCGTTGGAGAGAAAGGTAAGCTTCACACCTCGAATAATTTTCAGTAAGAAAAAAAATGGCATCATACAACGTAGCACTAGAAGAGCTGAGGAAGAAGGCCTTTGAAGAGGACTTGTTCCTGAACATCAGGCATCCAGAGGGTGCAACTACCATCGCGGAGCTGACACGGACACTGCTGGAAGAGGACCTGCGTCCAGAGTTGGAGAGAGACCTGAAGGAATTTCTTGCCTTCGTGGAGGAGGTGCAAGAACTCAGCCGGCTTGAACTCAAGCTGCTGGAAGAAAAAGAAATCTTGGAAGAGAAGCTCAGGACTTCAGAAGAGATTCTGGAGAAAGATGAGCTAAAGGTCAGACTCAACAACATCCAGCATGTACTGGATCGTCTGGAAAAGGATAGGTCAGAGCAGCGCCAGGAGTGCAGAAGAATGAGGAGGGATCCTCCATTCTAGATTATATGATGTAAAGAAATATGATGTAAACATAGAATAATGAATAAAAAAGACTTTTGCAAACATATGTGACATAAGTATATAGATATATATGCATATATAATCACAAACGAACAAAAGAGAATAAATAAATAAAAGGAAACAGAGTTTAACAAAAGGAAAACAAAGTTAACGAAAAAGAAGAAAAAGAAGAGATCCTGAAAACTAAGGTTTGTCAGTGCGTCTCAGAAGTTCCATCATCATTTGCTTCATCTCAATCAGCATGGATTCATGAGTGTCAAGACGTTGTTCCATGATGTCGAGTCTGGAAGAGCTTGTCTGAGTAGAGCTGGAAGGAACAGTCTGAGCAGCTTGAGGATCTGGAATGGAAGCAGAAGCAGAGGAGTAAACACAACTGGTGCAAGTCGCTCTGCCTCAGCCTCAGCTTCAAGACGCTCTGCCTCAAGTCTGGCTTGTTCAGCCTGAGCTGCTGCTTGACGTGCAGCTTCTTCTGCTTGTTCTTTCTTTCTCTTGGCTTCTTCAATAGCTTCAAGAAGCTTATTTCTCTGTTCTAGTTCATGAAGAGCCACCCTCCTAGCAAGCCTTTGCTTTGCAGCCTCAATGCTCTGACTGCCCTCTGCATGCAGGAGCTGCATCATAATTGGAACTTGAGCCACTAGCCAAGTGCTCAGATTGTTCCACTCATCAGCCACATTTTCAGCATTCTCACTGAGATCAGTCTGACCGTGCACATTGCGAGCCTCAAAGAGGCTTCATGATAGAAGATATTGATGCACTCAGAGAGAGATGTGGGTTGAAGGTGAGTATAGGGAATTATGGAGAGGTTGGGTTCAGGAGAGGCTGGGTGATTGCTGCTATGGGCTTCAGAGGCACCTTGTGGAGAACCAATGTTAATCATGGGAGCATTGGGTTCAGAGGTTCCAAGGTGAGGGTCTGAAGTTTCAACCAGAGGGTGAGGTGATCTAACCGAGGATTGGTTAGACACTGATTGTTCAGGTTCAGGGTCTGGTTGAATGGGCTCTTGTTGGTCAGGGACAGGGTGAGCTTGTTGAACTAAGGGGTCTGCCTCTTGGATAGGATTGGCCAAGATAGGTTCATCTGGGTCAACTAGACGTTCAGGTCTAGGGCCAGGATATCTCCTAGGGCTTGGACAGGTAAGGTAATACTCTTCCAAGGCAGATACCTTTTCTTTTCTAACCTCCATGAATTTTCTAATTGATTCAGAGGTATTGGAGGGAGGAGAGTCAATAACATTGGTTGGGAAGGATACAGGTGTGAAGGCTGTTGAAGAGTCTGTATCCGTGGTTCTGACAGCAGGACGTGCTGATGCTCTGGGAGCAGAGTGATCAGACGTTCTGGGTTGTGGTTTTGTTTGGTTGGGCTCGGGTTGGTCTTGGACGATTGGTTCAGAAGATAATGGGTCGTATGGAATGGTAAGGAGAGAGGTTGGATCTTCTGACCTAGAGGTTGGGTTCTGAAGCAAATTCCAGAGTGGTGCTTCAGTAGGAGAAGGTTGAAAGAAGGAGGATCTTGGGGAATGTGGTGGAGAGGTGGTTTGTGCGGCTGGCTGGGATTCAGGAATAGGAGTGAGGGGATTTGAGGAGTGTTGGAGCAAGGCAGAAATAGGGAGTGCATCAAATAAATTCAAATCATCATCAGAAGCAAGTGCAGGCTTACTTGTATGTGCTGATGATCGAGTCACTCTGGCAGGAGGTTCAGTCCTTCTGACCACTGCAGCAGCTGGTTCCACCCGAGTAGGCTTCACCACGATTCTGACCTTCTTCTGCTTCTTCTTTGGAGGACCATCCTCACTATCATCATCATCACCATCATCAGGCTTTCTCTTTGTCTTCTTGACCAGAGGGACATCAGATTCTTCAGAGGATTCTTCCAGAACCATCTTCCTCTGAGCTTTCTTCTTTGGAGGAGAAGAAAACTCTGGAGCTGGCAGTAGTCTGCTGATGAAATCATCAAGGTCAATCTCGAATCCTTGAGCCCTGAGGTCTTCAACATAGCATCTGATGGCTTCAGGATGGTCTGCTTGAGTCCACAGAGGGTAGTCATTCAGAGGCATTCTTCTTCCTCTGATCTCAGAAGATGTGTCTTCATGAGCAGGAGCAATCTTCTTCTGGATTAAGCCCATCTTCTTCAAGGAGTTTGCAGTGAAGACATCACTGACAATTGTGCTCAAATCCTCTGTGCAACCAGCATCGATCAAATCTTGCACCAAGTTGCTTTCAATGAGAAAGTCTGAGAGCAGCCTCCCAAAAGGGATATATTTGATTGCAGACTTGATGGAGGCGGTGGTGCGAGACTTCCGGATGCATTCCTTTAAGTAGGAGAACAGGAAGTAGGGAAGGCAGATCTTCTCCTTGTCTTGAATGAAGAACAGCATCGCCTTCTGGTTGAAGTTGATGTAGTCTGGAGAACTGCCCTTCGGTCTCTGATTGATGCAGTTGAGCAGGATCTTGTGCCAGATTCTGAGTTTGGGGTGAAGATCCATCACCTTGTAACTTGTCTTGCCCGGTTTGAAGGTGGTGTACAGAGCCTGGTTGACTATGTCCTTGGTGCTGGGTTTCAGCTTCGATTCCGTCAGTTGGAAACGATACCCATAAGCAGTATCTGCACCTAGCAGATTCACGAATGACTTCTCAGTGATAATGATCTTCCTGCCAAGAATGTGAGAGACCACCTGAGTGTCATCGCAGTCTGCGTGCTTCCAGAATTCCTTTACCAATTTCTCATACACCGGTCCTCGAAGTCGATTGAAATAGTTTCCCCAACCTTGAGCTTGGACTTCAGGACGAAGATCAAACCCATTTGCAGCCAAGTTATCGAGGTTGAATCTCCATTCTGCCAGGACTTGGAGTTCCTCAGGAGCAAATACGCAGTGAACGGCACAGCCCCGTTCTGCAATAGGAACAATCTGCTCTTGAGCTTGAACTTGTTCTTGTGCCGGGTTCTCAGAGCCCCTTTGACCCGTTGCCAAACCAACTTCCATGTGAGGGAACTGAGGTGCATCTGCAGTAGATCTTCTGGTTTGTCTCACCATTTTGAAGAGGTTGAAGGTTTGAGGTAGAAGATGAAGTTTGAAGGATGAAGAGAGATCGAGAGAGAAATCAAGAAAGAGGCTGTTTTGAAAAGCAGAGAGTGCGAGAGTGAAAACCGGAAGTGAACGAGAACGTGTGTGTATAGTGGGTTTTATCAAATAACCGTTGTTGATTCAAAAAGCACTTTAAGATCAACGGTTGAAAATTAAAGATTGATAGTAACAGTAAAATACACAATCACACACAGGAGATAAGCATATCTACACACAATCATAACAGACTGTCACACGGGCACAAGGAATTATGCATCAGAAATTCTGACACACGTGTTGTTGTCTCAGCTTCAGAGTCAGTACCAGTGGGCACACACACTCTGATTGAGTTACCTTCTGGACTAGACATCTTCTGATCAAGAAGTATCATAGTCAGAGGTTCTGATCCATCTTCACTCTGGACAAAAGTCCATGTTTAGATTTTTCAGAATAAAATTAAATCTATCCTCTGCTAAGGGCTTTGTAAAGATATCTGCCCATTGATGGTCAGTATCAACAAACTTCAGAAGAAGTACGCCCTTCTGCACATAATCTCTAATGAAGTGATACTTTACCTCAATGTGCTTTGCCCTTGAATGCAAGATAGGATTCTTGCTCAACGAGATTGCAGCAGTGTTATCACAATAAATTGGGATATTGCTCTCAAGGATCTGATAATCCTCCAGCTGATGTTTCATCCAGAGCATCTGAGTGCTGCATATTGCTGCTGAGATATATTCTGCCTCTGCAGTTGATAGTGCAATGGTTGATTGCCTCTTGCTTGCCCATGAGACTAGATTGCTGCCCAGAAATTGACAATTTCCAAAAGTACTTTTTCTCTCTGTTCTATCTCCAGCATAATCAGCATCACAATAACCTGAAAGCTTATACTCTGATGTTTTCTTATACATCAAGCCAAGGTTAGTGGTGCCTTTCAGATACCTTAGGATCCTCTTAACAGCAGTTAAGTGGGTTTCCCTTGGATCTGATTGGAAACGAGCACATAAGTGAACACTAAATAATATGTCTGGCCTAGATGCAGTTAAGTATAGAAGTGAACCTATCATTCCACGATAGACCTTCTGACATACTTTACCACTTTTATCTTCTTTCTCCAAAATGCATGTAGGATGCATTGGAGTCTTGGCCACTGTAGATTCCAGCATATTGAACTTCTTCAGAAGTTCTTTAGTGTACTTGCTCTGATGGATATATGTTCCTTCTGGTGTTTTATCAACTTGTATTCCCAGAAAGTACTTTAATTCTCCCATCATACTCATCTCAAATTCAGCCTGCATCATCTCAGAAAATTCTTTGCATAGAGATTGATTAGCAGAACCAAATATAATATCATCAACATAAATTTGCACAATTAAGATATCATCTTTATAAGTCTTGCAAAAAAGAGTTGTATCTACTTTACCCCTTACAAACTCATTCTCCAGAAGGAATGAGCTAAGTCTCTCATACCATGCTCTGGGAGCTTGCTTCAGACCGTAGAGTGATTTCTTCAATTTGAACACATGGTCTGGTTTCTTTTCATCTTCAAAACCTGGGGGTTGATGAACATAGACTTCCTCTGAGATATAACCATTTAGGAAGGCACTCTTTACGTCCATCTGATGTAGAACTATGTTGTGATTTACTGAGAAGGAGATCAACAGTCTAATTGCCTCCAGTCTTGCTACCGGAGCAAATGTTTCAGTGTAGTCTATTCCTTCCTGCTGGCTGTAGCCTTGAGCAACTAGCCTTGCCTTGTTTCTGACTACTTCTCCTTTCTCATTTAGCTTGTTTCTGAATACCCATTTCGTTCCAATAACATGGACACTCTCAGGCTTCTTCACTAAGCTCCAAACATCGTTCTTGGAGAATTGATTCAGTTCTTCTTCCATGGCCAGAATCCAATCCTTGTCCTGAAGAGCTTCATCTATGGACTTGGGTTCAATTAAGGACACCAATCCTTTCAGACTCAGCAAGGTCTCTTCAGAGGGTCTGAAGGCAGATCTGGTTCTGACTGGTTCATCTTTGTTGCCCAGAATCAATTCCTTAGGGTGAGCTGCAGTGATTCTGCTCTTCTTCAGAGTTTGTGAGTTAGAGGGACCAGCTTCTTCCTCTGGTTCATCTTCCTCTGGCTCAACTTCCTCTGGAGCTTTGCCTTTGTCAGAAACATTAATGCTTAAATCTGCAAACTTTTCAACTAGCTTTGACTGGTCAGAGTCAAGCTTATCATCAAATCTAACATGAATAGATTCTTCAATAGTCTTAGCATCAGTATTATAAAATCTAAAACCTTTAGATCTATCAGAATAACCAAGTAATAGACACTTAGAAGACTTAGCATCAAATTTATGCAATCTATCCTTAGTATTGAGAACATAACAAACACAGCCAAAAGGATGAAAATAAGAAATGTTGGGTTTTATGTTCTTCCACAATTGATAAGGAGTCTTATTCAGAATTGGTCTCACAGAGATTCTGTTCTGAATGTAACATGCTGTATTTACTGCCTCTGCCCAAAAGTGCTTAGCCATGCCAGTTTCTTGGAGCATGGTTCTAGCCATCTCCTGAAGAGTTCTGTTCTTCCTCTCAACAACACCATTTTGTTGAGGAGTTCTGGGACAAGAGAAATCATGTGCAATTCCATAGGAATCAAACGGACTCTCAAACTTGTCATTCTCAAACTCTCCACCATGGTCACTTCTGACACGCACAATCCTACAAGCCTTCTCGTTTTGCACTTGAGCAATGAAGGTAGAGAACACAGCATGAGACTCATCCTTGCGGGTTAGAAACTTTACCCATGTCCAGCGGCTATAGTCATCAACGATAACCATCCCATATCTCTTGCCACCTATAGACTCAGTTTTCACTGGTCCAAAAAGGTCGATATGCAGAAGTTCCAACGGCCTTGAGGTTGAGACAACATTCTTTGCCTTGAAAGGGACTTTTGTGAATTTGCCTTTCTGACATGCTTCACAAAGAGCGTCTGAAGCGAACTTCAGATTGGGTAAGCCCCTGACAAGGTTTAGCTTGCTCAGCTGAGAAATCTTTCTCATACTGGCATGCCCTAACCGTCTATGCCATACCCACTGCTCTTCATTAACAGACAGAAGGCACTTCACATTCTGAGCCTCCAACTCAGATAATCTGATCTTATAAATGTTGTTCTTCCTCTTGCTGTTAAACAGAACAGAGCCATCGATCTGACTTACAGCCCGGCAGGACTTTTGATTGAATATAACATCATAACCCTTGTCAGCTAATTGACTTATAGACAATAAGTTATGTGTTAAACCGTCTACCAATAAAACATTATCAATGCATGGACTACTATCTACACAAATAGTACCAGTACAAACAATTTTACCCTTTTCATTTCCTCCGAAGCCAACTTCGCCTCCAGGCTTAAGTTTCAGCTCTCGGAACATACGCTTTTCTCCCGTCATGTGACGCGAGCATCCACTGTCCAGATACCATGATTGGTGTTTCAGTGGAGCTATCAAGGATATCTGCAACATAGATGATCTTGTCCTTAGGTACCCACTTTCTGGGTCCTCTTTTGTTAGTTACCCCAGAGGTTCTGATCACCTTGGGTGTCTCAACATAATATTTTAAAGGAATACTTGCATGATATTTAGTCATAGAGAAAGATCCCTTTTTAAGAGGATGTTTAGCAACTTTAGCAGGTACAGGATCAGGCAATATGGTACCAGAGGGAACAAAGCATTCATACAAGGATTTAGCTTTGGACATAGAAGGCTCATTTCTAATTGGTTTAGAATAGCCAATGCCATGCATTCCATTTTTGCTTACGCCATAGATCATTGAAGCCATTAAGCTTCTATCCACGCTTTTAGCTAGGAATCTTTGAAAAGACTTTTCATACTTAGATTCATTTCTACAATCAGAGGCATCACAGGCAACAATTTCTTCTAACTTAGCAATCTGGTTCTTAAGCACAGAGTTAGAATTTACCAAAGCATGATTTTCATTTTTCAAATCAGAAATAATTTTCTCATGTTCAGAAGGAGTCTTAGAGACAGCAGATAAGTTCTTTTTCAACTTTTTATGCTTAGACAATAAAGAGTTATACTTATCCATGATATCAGACAAAGCATGTTTCAGTTCAGAGGTAGAGAAGGAAGCGAATACCTCATTTTCATCGTCTGAGTTAGGATCTCCTTCTGATTCTGAGTCAGAGTCAACAGCTTCCTTTGACTCTGCTCCTTTGTCTTTGACAATGGCCATGAGTCCTTGGACTTCACCATCAGAGTCAACATCCTCTGACTCTGATTCATCGAATGTCACCATCAGACTCTTCTTGGTCTTGAAGTGCTTCTTTGGCTTCTTGTCTTTCTTCAACTTTGGACAATCACTTTTGTAGTGCCCAGATTCTTTGCACTCAAAACATGTGACTTCCTTGATTGAAGACTTCTTCTGGCCTGAGGACTCATACTTGCCTTTTGCCTTTCCAGAGCCTTTGAACTTGCTCTGCCTGTGCTTCCAGATGCGGTTGAGTCTCTTGGAGATCAGAGTCAGCTCATCTTCATCAGAATCTTCTGATGCTTCTTCATATTCTTCTTCTTCAGCTTGAAGAGCCTTTGACTTCTCAACCTTAGCCTTTTCAGATTTGGATTTCAAGGCTATGGACTTTTTCCTCAGATCTTGCATCTCTGAGCGTTTCAGCTCATGGCATTTCAAAATGCTGATGAGTTCTTCTAAACTCATATTCTCAACGTCTCTCGTGAGCTCTATTGAAGTCACCAAAGGCATCCAGCTTTCAGGAAGACACCTGATGACCCTTATGACATGATCTTTTGTTGTGTAGCTCTTGTTGAGAGGTCGTATGCCAGCTACAAGTAATTGAAATCTGGAGAACATTTCTTCAATGGACTCATTTGGCTCCATGATGAAGGATTCATACTTTTGGATCAAAGACAATGCCTTTGATTCTTTGACTTTCTTGTTTCCTTCATGAGACATCTTCAGAGAATCAAAAATGCCTTTAGCAAACTCACGATCTGTAATCTTCTGGTACTCCTCATAGGAAATAGCACTTAGAAGAATTGCTCTTGCTTTGTGATGTTGTGAGTACAGCTTCTTTTGATCTGCAGTCATCTCTGACCTTGGGATCTTCTTGCTATCTGCATCAACTGGACGTTCATAGCCATCCACAATAATATCCCAGAGATCTGCATCGAAACCCAGAAAGAAACTTTCCAGTCTATCTTTCCAATATTCGAACCTTTGACCATCGAACATAGGAGGCTTTGCGTTGTAACCATCTCTTTGAGTTTCACTGGTGGTGGCAGCCATTGTTTTTCACACCGGCCCGGATCACTGAACACTGTTAGGTGTGGTAATCAGAACTTGCGCTCTGATACCAATTGAAGGTATGAAAAACGGTAGAAAGGGGGGGGGTTTGAATAACGTTTTCAGAACAAAACTTCCACCTTAAAGATTTTGACAAATCTTTCGAGAACTTAAGTGCTAAAGATAAGAGATAGAAAAGCACACAAGGATTTTATCCTGGTTCACTTGATAAATCACTCAAGCTACTCCAGTCAACCCCTTAAGGTGATTTCTTCCTTCTTAGAATGAAGGCAATCCACTAATCAGGTAAGAGTTACAACTGCACTTGAAACCTACAAGTGACTAACAATTACACTGACTTAGCTCACACTAAGATTCACTCTCTTAGTATTCTCTAGGATCCGATCAACCTTGATCTCCTAAAGGCAAACTATACAACTGTATATGAAGTTCTTGTTTACAAAGAAATTGCTTCTAAAAAGCTTATAGTAAACACAATGAATTTCAAGATGAAAGAAAGCTTAGAATATTTTGAATATGTCTTGCGCGTGTATATTGCTTCTTCTTTGTTTCTTTCTTAGCTTCTTTCAATCTTCAGCCTTTATATATACTCCAAGGATTAGGGTTGAGCGTTGCATGGGAAATGCTACCGTTGGAGGGCAGTTCTGGAAAATCCAGCTTCTGCTGTGGCTGAGAACGTTAGGTAGGTCGTCAGGAAGGTACACTTGCTTTTGTACTTGGATAGCGACTTGACCTTTTAACCTAGGAGACTTCTGATCAGGGGAATACTTCATATTGGAACTTGTGAAGCCGGTTGATCAGAGTCAGAGGGAAAGCACAGATCCTCTGACCATTGTATCTTCTGATTCTGAACTCAGAGGGAAGAACATGGCCTTCAGAGTTTCTTGCTTCTGGACATCAGAGTTTCCACTATTCAGCTTCTGGATCTTCAGAGTCTTCTACACCATCAGAACATCTGAACCTTCAGTGTTTCTTGGTTATCAGAACTTCTGGATCTTCAGAGCTTCTAGCGACTGAGTCCACATCAGAGTTTGTATAGCTTCAGAACTTCTGAAGCTTTTCCACTGTTCATACTGAACATGGTGAATGCGAAAGCGTTGCTTGGGTCACTCTTTATACACAGTGCTTCTGATTTGTGTGAGATTGAGTTGAGGCCAGAGCCTGTAAATAGCACACTCAGAAAAACACGTTAGAGTACCACAATTGTTCATATCAAAAGGTTAACTTGTAATCATCAAAACATAGAGTTGTACTACTAGATCAAAACTTGATCTTACATGACTTACTTTCGTATGGAGGATTGTATTTCGAATACTTGACCTTTACTTTGGTTTGTACATATTTGCCTGCGGCCACTACTTTATGATACTTTATGTCACTTTACCCGTCACTGGAGGTTACTCGTGACTTGGCATGCTACTTACAGCGGGGGTTGTATTTATATTTGTACATTAGGTATGTTTATCGTTGTTGGGTTGAGTGTTTATTTTCGACAAGTTTTTATTTGAAAAGAAAACGTAAAAAAAATATTCACGTTTTTCCGCTTTATTTAATTTTCGGTTACTAAAGTGACGCCACCGAAATCGGGGTGTTACACTCATCTTAATGTCATAGACTCACATTTTCAAATTCCACTCACACACTCACCACTCACTCTCTTTCTCTCTCACTTTTTCCCCTTTCAAGGTTTCACTCACTCTCTGTCTCGCTCACCGCCTCGCCCTCCTCACCCAAACCTCACTCAAATCTTTGCCTCACCCACACTATCCTCACTCACTCACCCTGTCACCCACCGCCATCGCCTCACTCACTCAGCCTGTCAGCCACACCCACGCCTCACTCACATCTCCGCCTCACCCACGTCGTCCTCACTCACTCACCCACCGCCACCGCCCTACTCTCAGCCTGTCAGCAACCGCCTCAAAGTATTACACAACCCTCTTTGTGAGACCCAAGTTTTTAAGCTTAGAATAAATTAATTAAGTTCATATACACGATTAGGTTTCGATGTATCGTGAAGGAAACCTGAACAAGTGGTTATCAAATGGAATAAATTTATGAAGGAGAAAGTTCAGGAAAAGGCTAAGGATAGTATTAAAGTCGATATAAGTTATAGCGCAAGTAGTAATCGCTTATAATTAGGACGAGAGCGATAGTAAACGATTAATTTACACTTAAAGACACGATGGAAACTAATTCCAAAAATCTTCAGAGAAATGTTAGAACTTCTCTTAATCTTTCCATGACGAGCATTTCGATACGAAACCCTAAAATGTAGGAACGTCCGATTCTAATTCTCGGAGGTTTGCCGAAACTAAATCCCTGATAACTCAAGAACCTTAAAATAAACTGTCGATGGAGACTTTTTATATTCGGAACTTCAAACGAAGATTCCACACGCATACACCCATTTCTTTCGATGTTTCTAATCTTTCTTCAGAACGAAGTTTTCTCATCCGACATCAACTGCAAAAAGTAGTTTTTCGGGTAAAATCGATTTACACCGACTTTGGATCGTTTGCCTTAATTCCAAGAAACCTGTTTTGAGTTCTGGAATTCTGTCGCCAGAACCTATCTTAGAATTAACAGAGGAACGCGCAGGAAAAATCGGAATCGCGAAATTTTCATTTTTCCGCATTTTCCATAAACTATAAATAGCTTGAAAAAAATCAAAAAAATTCCCAACACCATAGCCATCAAACCTGCGAGCTTGGAGGAGGAGGGGGAAGAAAAGATTTTTTCCATTTCTTGCCTGATCGCTGCACCGTTCGTTGCTACGCGTAGACCTCGAGGTATAAATGCTATTCCTTACTTCTGATCGTCAATTCTGTCGCTTTTCTCTATGTCTTTCTGTGCTCAAAGTTTTGAGCTTTTTGTAAAACTGTCCAAATAACTTGATTTCAGTGTCTAAACTTATTGCCTACATGCCCAAGAGCATGAATATCCGGTTGTTTTCTGCTGAATCTCGCCGAATTGCCACCGAGTTTCAATTCTGCTCGAAAAAACCCATTTTTGGCCAAAGCTTCGTTCTTTGGATTAAAAACTCTCGACTGAGCTTAGTATCAACAGGATTAGTTGTTATAAATATCGTTAGGAACACGCTCATCAAATTTATTTCTCAAAATTCCGACTTTGAGTTTTCAGGCTAAAAACACTGACCAAAATACCCCTGTGTTAGTTTTCGACCCGATAATTTTTCTGAGAGTTTCCCTAGCCTAGATATCGCCTAAGAATACCTAGGAATTAAATTAGATCGAAGAAAAAGTTCAGGAAACCCTATTTTGATAGTGGCCGAAACTTATTTGGTGTGGTACCGTGTCCAAAAATAATTTTTTGGTCTGTATGACCTAAGTTATAGCGTAGCTCTCTCCGTTGTCGAAATTTTGGCTTTGGTTTCGTGTCATTCCGAGTTCTGTAGCTCGAGTTATGCACGTTTTAGCGAATAAAGTGTTTTTGTACAAAACTTGAATCGAGTCAAAACTCATCCATTCGGGGGAAGCCCTTCCATTCGTGCCTAAATGTTGTACTCTGAAGCTTCTTGAGCTTTGTCTAACGTTAGTTAGTATTGTTTCGATTGTACCGACTTATTTTGATTGATTTTTGCTTTGTTTGCTCTAAGGTTCGTTTGTGGAAACCTTGGACTTGACTGAGCAAGCTTGTGAGTGTGACTTACACCGTGATTCTGAAGGAACTAGAGGTGAGGGCAACTTACCTTGCTAGCTAATGTTTTAGGCGTCGATGAATTCGGCTTGATTTATTGTTTATGCACTTGATTGTGATTGATTGGGAAAATGTTTTCTGAGGCTACGGCTGACAATGATAATCATTTATCGCTGGAATTGTTTTTGATATTGATTCACATGCTATGTGCTAAATGGTTAATCTAGGATGTGTTCATATATGTGCCTTGACTTTCGGATTTGTGCTAATTTGATTATGCAAATACACATATATCTGTTGTACGTCAGAGTGAGGATAACGGGCAATTATGCCAAATTTATCATGAGATTTTGGGAAAGATTGACGGGACGAACGGAGGTTCAGGCCTTGTTATTGTTTTAATGGATCGAGACCTTCTTTGGGAATTACTGGGATGATGGGATCTTTTAAACTTATAAGATTAGAGATAAACCTAAATGGAAACTATTTTACAAGGAAAATTCATAATACACTAAACAACCTCTGAACCCTTTCAATAATGATAATAATGTCAGATGAAAGCTTAGAGCTTGGATGTTAGTTTTGGAAAATGAGAAGTGTCGCCGAATTCAAGTTTTGGGGGAACTAATGAGTTTCTGAGTATGTTGGTACTCTTCGCTCGATGAGCAGTATGTTGTTTGGCTATCTAAAGGATAAGCCGGGGAACTATAAGTTTCTAAGTACATTGGTACTCCTTCGCTCTTTGAGCAGTTTATTTAGCCATCCAAAGGATGAGCCGGGAAGCTTTACTGAGGCGTGAGACTTCGTGAAAGCATGAAACTTCACTGAAGCGTGAGACTTCGTGAAAGGCTGCAAATTCACTGAAGCGTGAGACTTCGTGAAAGCAGAAACTTCACAGAGGCGGGAGACCTTGTGGAGGCGGGAACCTTCGCTGAAGCGGGAGACTTTGCGGAGGCGTAAAACTTCACTGAAGCGTGAGACTTCGTGAAGGTGTGAGACTTCATTGAAGCGGGAGACTTCATGAAGGCGCGAAACTTCACTGAAGCGTGAGACTTCGTGAATGCGTGAAACTTCACTGAAGCGTGAGACTTCGTGAATGCGTGAAACTTCACTGAAGCGTGAGACTTCGTGAATGTGTGAGATTTCACTGAAGCGTGAGACTTCGTGAAAGCGTAAGACTCCATTGAAGCGTGAGACTTCATGGAAGCGTGATATTTCATCGTCGTTTACCCTAGGGCAAACGACAGGGAACATTGGTTTAGTTAGACACTTTTGCGTTGGGAGGACGATACATTGTTTGACTAACCTTATCACCTAACTTCATATGTTGAAGATTTTGATGATTTGACATTGGTTGAACATTGTTATGTTATTTGTTGAATTGTTGAGATATTGAATATTGTGTTGTTACTAGAGATTCGATAACATGCCATGTATATACCTTAGGGTAGGCAATGCATAACTTATATGTATATATACAACATATATATATACCCCCTTATTCTTCACATTTTGCTTGTATTATCTATCATATTCTGTGAGTTGACCCTCGCGCCTTGGCTTTGTGTTCATGTTTGTGTTTGGGCGGTCGGCCTGCTGCCAGACGTTCAACAGTTGATTCGTGATGGTTCGTCGTTCGGGGAGGACCCGGAGCGAAATGACTACTACTGAGCCTTCGACATGGACCCGAACTTCATGCAGGATCGGATGAGGATTGATGTTAGGGGTGTAGCATATCGGGTTTCGTTATCATAGCTCTGATTTTCATTTCTTATTTTGGGGCAGGGTAGGTCCCCGACTATTAGCTTTTGTGTGGTTCTCTTCCATGAGGATCACAGGGAGTTTGTCGGACGTAGGAGGTCCTTTGGAGGCCGTTTTGGGCTGACTTACTTTCTTGGAGGACTGTGTTTATAAAACTTATGACTCTGGCTATGGGTCGCACTTGTTGCCGTTGGGCAATACTTTTAGTTACTTGATGTTACTTTCCGTCACTTGAGGACACTCGTGACGATGATTTTGGTTACAGCGAGGGCTGTGTTTTTATTGTATATTAGTCGCTGTTAATCGCGAATGAGTTTAGTCTTTATTTCGACAAGTCTTTTTATTTTATTTAAACCAAACGAAAAAAAAAATACCTGCTTTTCCGCTTTATTTTATTTTTGAGTTACTAAAGTGACACTCGAAAATCGGGGTGTTACACTCTTCACTCAAACACTCACAGAGTCACAATCGATCAACAGAGCCAGAGGACATAGTCAAAGAAGTTTTATCATAGAGAGAAAGAGACATGCGTGGTGAAGGGAGCAAAGCAAGCAATTGATCAATAGAGGTGAAGGGAATAATTGATTCGAGTAGGAAGAAGTGAAGACTGAAGGGAGAAATCCAACGAGCAATCCAATTTAGGGTTTCTTTATTTACTTATTTTCCCCTTTCTTTTTCTGAAATTTGAGTCAGAAATTTTGTTTTTAGGAAATAGTCCCTCAATTTTGCCACCTTTAAATTTTGCCCTTTTCTTTGTTTTGGGCCAAAAAGATGATCTGGTCATAAGAATGTTTTTTTGCCAGGGCCAGGACATAGGCCCAAGCTCGCCGGGCGGTGAATCTGCCCCTGTATACGTAAAGGAGACTTATTTTTTGCACTCTTTTTCATTAATTGCATTAAATAGTAAAATATTTCCTTTGTATTAATACCTTTATTAATAAAATCTAAAACTAAATAAAATGTAACAGTCACTTTAAACCTTTGTGTTAAAATTTTCCTTTATATTAAATACATTAAATTAAAATATTAAAAATGAATAAAATTGCTTAAGTCATTAGCTATTCAATTACCTACTATGTAAAACTCACTTTAAATTTTGTTATAAATACATCAAGAAATAAAAATTCCCTTTGTATTATATGCATTAAACTAAAAACAGATGAAAAAAATTCAATAATCAACTACCAACTAATTTCCATATTTGTTGTATAAAATAAAACAGAACATGACAAAAGACTCCTAGAACATAACACTTTAATTCTCGGCTTAATTGCACTTTTGGTCCCCCAACTTTGGCCTTCCTGCGAAAATCGTCCCCAAACTTTAAAATTAGCAAAAAAAACATCCCTAACGTTTACACCCGATTGCAAAATTGGTTTTCCGTCAAATTTCATCCAATATTTAACGAATTCTGGGATAAAAATTTAAAAAAATAAGAAAATAAAACAAAAACCTAAAAATTGATGAATGTTCATCTTCTTCAAACATCTTCTTCACCATCTTCAACATAAAGCTGAAAAAATTCCAGAAAAAAAAAAATCAATCTCCTCAAACCCAGTCACCATCCAACACCTTACATAAAAAAAAAACCATCAAACACCTTACCTAAAAAATGAAATCCTTTCCATTCTCCTTTCACTCAAAGAAATCAGAGTACATTTTTAGCATTTGAGGTCAAATATGTGGGAATCTAGATCCAGCACCACCACCACCTTCTTCTTCGAAACCACTTCCTTCTTTTGCTAGAGCCATTTGCCACCACTTCCTCCTCTTCTTCAAAATCAAGATCTGGCAGTATCACCACCAAACCGCGCTGCCACCACCACCGCTGGGTTCGCAGCGCCTCCTTTACGTGGATCTCCAGTCCACGAAGCGCCGCGCCATCACCACCTCCGTTGAAGCTCTTCAATCACGGACCACCGACGTCGCATATCTACTCCTATGCCTTCTTCATCTCTACTCCAAACCAAACAAAAACAGGCAAAGAAAGAGAGTAGGATCGAGGGAGGAAGAGAGATGGAGATGGAGGATTCAAAGAAGAGCGGCGGTGGTGCTTCGATGACGACGAGGAGCGGCGGGGTGGTCTATGGCAGATTCAGATTTGGGTTCAATGGAGGTGGGTCAAAATTCCAGGTCAAAACCCCACCTGATCTTCTTTGGTGCATGTCAAAACCCCACCTCTGAACAATATTTTTGAATTTCTGGATTTGGGTGAGGGAAAAGGAGTATTGGCTTTTATTTCTGGAAATTTTTGTGGTTGAATTTAATATGGGTTTGTTGTTGGGAAGATTGTGAATTTGAGTTTGAGTTTGTGAATTTCTGGGTTTTTAATATGAAGATGATGAATGTTTCAGATACTAAATTTTTTAATTAATTTTTTGAGAAATATTCCGTTAAATATTGGATGGAATTGGACGGAAAACCAATTTTGCAACCGGGTGTAAACGTTAGGGGACGTTTTTTGCTAATTTTAAAGTTTGGGGACGATTTTCGCAGGAAGCCTTAATTCTCTAAAAAAAAGTGTGAAACAAGACACTATAATAAAAAAAATCATACTAATGTTTATCGACAAAAAAATCACGCCGATAAAAGTACCCATAATTTACATATGAACAATTTTAGTTTTATAATGATAAAAATATTAAAAATAATTTATATAAATAAATATCTTAAAAAAACATTGTTTTAAAAAATATGTGTTGATGCTTGATTCTCCTTAAGAAATGTCTTATGTTCGCGTCTTGTGGATGAAAAAAACTTCGCTGGGAGAGTTCACTCCACCATTTTAAATATATTTTTTTGTGATAGGAAGGTTAATATAAGTTGATATAATGATTTAAAAAAAATTAGTTAAAAAAACATTTTCATAAAATATATTAGTCATATTTTTTATTTTTTATTTAATTATCATAAAAAAATTAATTAAATACATTAAGCAGTAAAACCTTCCTTCATTTGTATTAAAATACATGAAGCAATAGAAAGATTCTTTGAAATTAATATATTAAATCAAAAAATCAAAAAAAAAATTACATTGTCAAAATTTATTCAGCTATCTACATTAATTAATAATATTTATAAATTTAAAAATTGACTTAAATTTTACATTAGTTAAGAATATCAAGAATTAAACTTGATTAATAATAAAATAATTTTATCAATAAATAATTTAGATAAATAGTTTAAATTTAAAAAGGACACTATAAAGTATTTATATTGTAAGTAAACCCGTACAACACTTGAGTAATATATCTAGTATTAACTTATTTTAAGTGTTCTTTTATTTGTAGAAGCTAATAGAACATCTTCTATACATCCATTAATAACATACTTTGATATATACACATTTTACTTATATTTTCTTCCATTCTAATTTTACATTCTTTTTTTCCTTTCTTATCTAAGAGTAAGGTGAAACTGTGATTCATGTCATTTAATAGACACCCGCTACACTCATTTTTTTATGAACTGTAACAAAATGGAAATTTAACAAATTAAAGCACATTATATGGCCATCTAAAACCACTACAATGGTGGATATAGCATGTGTCTCATACCGTAGAGGGTGGTTCGCCAATTTTTTTTTTTTTTTTGAAACTGGGTTCGCCAATCATTAATACTCCCTCCGTTCCTATTTATAAGCATGAAAAAGAAGAAAAATCTTGGTCCTTTTTATAAGAACCAAATGAAAGTTTAAGCTATATTAATTATTTTTTTCCAATGATGCCCTTATTAATTCTAACTTGTAAAATGTGCCTCATTAATTATTCTCTCTCTTTCCCACTTTCCAATACTAATAACAAAGGGTAATTTTGGAAGTTTATTTTGATTCAAGACAAATTTAATGCATTTTATCTAGTTTAACTACATTTCTTAAACTATGTGAATTTTTTTTTGCTGCTTATAAATAGGACCGGAGGGAGTAGTAGCGAAAATGAGGCATCAAATCATAACATTAGTATTCCACAAATGAGCCAACCGATTCAAAGCATTAGGAGAAGACCCACCTTCACTTCTTGCTTCCACCGCACTCATTTTCATCTTGAATATCCTCTGCCGAATCTCTTTTCCCCTGTCCGAGTCCATCAGCTCCCTGACCCGGTCCCCCAACTCGGTTGAACTCACTAACCCATCTTTCGACTCGTTCACCGCCAAAGCCACCTTCATTTCCTGCACCATGATAACTCTGTTCAGCTTCTGTTCCGCGTACAGAGGCCACGCCACCATCGGCACTCCCTCACAAACCGCTTCTAGCACCGAGTTCCACCCGCAGTGAGTCACGAACCCACCCACCGAGTTATGACTCAGTATTGCACCCTGTGGGGCCCAGTCCCTCACAACCATCCCCTTCTCCTTCGTCCTCTCCAAAAACCCTTCCGGCAACAACTCGTCCAAACTCGGTTCCTCCTCCTCCGAGTCACCGCGACCTGACTCGGTCCTCACCACCCACAGAAACCTCTGCTCGCTCCTCTCCAACCCATGAGCAATCTCGCTCAACTGGGTCCTCGAGAATCTCCCCATGCTTCCGAAACACAGCAACACGACGCTCTGACTCGGCTGCGAGTCGAGCCAGCTCAGACACCCTTTCTCATCGCCGCCGTACGTGGTGGAAATCAACGGCCCAATACAGAACAATGGTGGCGTGTTACCATCCGGTACGCACAAGCCTTCAGTTATAGCTTTGATGGCTTTTTCTTCAATTGCATCGAAGGTGTTTGCGATAATGCCGAAGCTGTTTCTCATGGTTTTCGCCAACTCAAGGGTGACATGGTAAATCGGATTCTCAGGGTCTTTCGAATTGTCAGGGAAATCATCAGTGGGCATTGGTGGTAACCCGGGGATTTGAAGATGCATGTGAAGGTCCTTGATGGGTTTTGTGGTGTTTTTGTGAAGGGTGGGGAAGTTTAGCAAGACAGCAAGAGTGGAAACACCAGAAGTGTAGTAGAAGAAAGTGGGGATGTCAAGGGTGAACTGGATGGTTTTGAAGTTGAAGAAGTCTAGGATAACGGCTCTGAGGTTGGTGGTTTTGGAGAATGATCGGAGGGCGCGGTGGACGTGTTGGTTGCCGAGGTGGGAGAGTTCGAGGGTGTGCAAGTGAGGCGGCACGGTGGCGGGGATGGGTGGGAGAGGAATGTTGTGGAAGGTGATGGAGGGCATGGCGGAAGAGACGTCGGTGATGTATTGGGAGGTGGCGTCGTGGCTGAAGGCAGTGGCGGTGGTGGTGGTGGTGGAAGGAGTGTGTTGTTGATTGTTGTTGGGTGGGGAGAGGATGAGAATTGTGATGGATAAGGAAGGGTGGTGGGTTAGGATGAGCTTGCCTAGCTCAACCATGGAGACAAGGTGTCCACTCCCCATGGCAGGGTAGAGAACTATGGTGTCCCCTTTCATGTTCATGAGAGTGATGATGGATTCAGATGATGAACTCTAATGAAGTTTAAGTTGAGTGGCTAATGTAAGCACACCAAGTGTAGGGAGCGAATGGATATATATACAACAACGAATTATAGTTTGTTCAAGGATGAACTCCAAATTCACCTTGATAAATTGATAAAATGTGGAGAGAAAATTGGTAAATGATTGTTATGATAAATTATGTAATAGTAAATGTATAGAGATAAAGAAAAAAGAATGAAAATGATATGTAAAAAAAAAAAGTGTGAGTGATTATTATTCATGCAATGCATGGGGTAGAAGAAAACAAATATATCGGATACAAATCTAGAGTAATGTGTAATGATTAGATTATCTTCATAGAAATAAAATAAAAGAATAAAGTACATTCATTCCCTTCAAAGTTTGTTAGAATTACACTCAATTTCATTTTTATCTAAAATCTACAACCACTTCATTTTATATAGAGGCAAATTTAGTGACGAAAAATATTATTCATTAATAATTAGTTATTATTTAAATTGTTAATCAATATTTTCAATATAATTCAATAAATTTTAAAATGAAAACATCACAATCCTCTTCATTCTCTCAATCGTGTTCTTCCTCTGTAAATTCACAATGCAAATTCTACAATAGCACACCTGACCGGTTTACAAACCATATTTCGAACATAGTAAAACATGCTTGTGTTTTCATATTTTGTAATAATTTAATTTTAATCAAAATCATCTATTTATACCTCCAATTTTCAAAATTGGATTGTAGACCCAAAAAGCAACACAAATGGGTGAAGAAAATAGAGAAACAAAATTAAGAAATATAAAGTGGATCGGAGGTTATTAGAACCCAACGATGCGGTGGAGCACCCTTTTTAACAAAATCCAACAACATCTTAAACCAATAGAGCGTTCGCTCACAACTTAAAGGGGTGAAGTTCACAAGAAGTAGTTGAACAAGTGGCTTTGGGGATGTGCGATTCACGTTCTGGGGTTCAGGACGCAACAAAATTTTGAGGCATGGTGGTTCTATGGGGTTTCACATTCTGGGACGGTGGCCGTCGTGTTAAAGTGAGCAAAGGCTTGGTGGTGACCGTTTGTGGTGAGAAATATGATTTAGAGATAGATGGGACATAGACTTAACAGACAGAGTGGATGATTTTTTAAAATTTAATTTAGTAAAATTATTTTCATAAATTAATGTATGATAGTGTATATTCATTAAATTTATTTAAATTTTAATTAATTAGTAATTATTTTTTATTAGTGACGAATTTGTTTTCGTCACTAAATTTTGCCTTTATAAAAAATGGGGTGGAGTGTAGGTTTTAAAAAAGAATGAGATGGAGTGTCATTGTTGCAAACCTTAACGGGAGTGAGTGTATATTACTCAAAACAAAATTTATATATTAAGACGTTTGGAGTACCAATTACCAAACACTCAACATGGATACAATCCCTAAAGGCATGGTGTGTATTGGGAGCTTTTTCCATGGATTTTTCTTTTTTATCAGCCAAATTAATTAAAGTGGTACAAGGGGTACCAATACAATTTACAACATATTTACATGGATTCTATATAAGATATTGGGTCATGAGACTATTCATACATCAACTAAGGTACTGTTTGATCTGATTTTTTTTTTGTCATAAAATTAAAGTTACTTTTAAGTAAAAGTGAAAAATAAGAACTTTTAGAAAAAAGTAAAAATTATTTTCAATTTTTTTTTTTATAACTTAGAAGCTACTTTTAATTTAAAATTTATTTGTTAGTTAGTAAATTCACAACACTGAGTGGTTGAAGCGACATGAGGGTGGAAGGTCAAGTAGCACTGGTGCTGGAGGTCGGTGTTACTTATTGGCAGTGATCGCGGCGGAGGTGGTTGTACCAGTCGTGGGGATGGTGACAATGATGGTGATGGTGGAGGCGATGGCACTAGGGGTTATGAAGGAAGAGTTAACGACAATGATAGTGGTGGTGGTTCCAGAGGCGGCAGTGGTGATGGCGGTGGTGTGACAGTGGTCGTGGCGGTAGCAACAAAGGTGGCAGTGAACGGTTGTGGTGGAGGTGATGGTTGAAGTCGTGTAGTGGAAGTGGAGGGTGGTAGTAGCAATGGAGGTGGTGGTGCTGGTGGCAATGAAAGGTAGTGTTGATGGCAATGGAGGTAGTAACAGTGGAGGTGATGAGTCGTGGAGGTGGCAATGGTGGTGGTGGACGGTTATGGTGGACGTGATGGTATAGATGGTGGTGGGGGGTGGAGGGTGACGGTAGCATTGTAGGTGATGGTGGGGGTGGCCATGAAGTGGTCACGGCAGCAACGATGATGGTGATGAACGGTTGTGGTAGAGGTGATGGTAGAGGTGGTGATTGTGGTGGTAACAGTGGGGGTGATGGTAGTGGTGGCAATGAAGGTGATAGTGGTGGAAATAGAGGTGGTGGCGGTGGTGGTGCGGTGACCCTGGAGGTTGCAACGATGGTGGTGGTGGACGGTTGTGGTAGAGGTGATGGTAAAGGTGGTGAGGGAGGAGGGTGGAGGGTAACGTACTAGCGGATGTGATGGTGGTGGTGGCAATGAAGGTGGTGAGAATGGAGGTGGTGGTAATGGCAATGGAAACGATGGTGGTGGTGGACGGTTGTGGAGGAGGTTGTTGTTCCTTTGATCATGATTGTCTACATTTTAGCTAAGGTATATTTGTCTATGACAAGATGTGGGACCAGATGTTGTAACATCGTAACTGTGACATTTGTCCCTTAGAACGTACCGTGTGTTTGGGTGATTTATTCTAGAAGCTTTGGATTGATTTAGTGATCAACAAGTTAGGGTTGTTGAAGAAGCTTATGTGCGCCGCTCAGAGAATATATCAAGTGTGACCAAATCGGTTTCAGTAGATTTGATTTGAAGATATATTGTGGATGTTTCATCTTTATTGCAGATTTTAAAAGTTTGCCTTCCTGTTTTTGTTGTAAGACGAACTTGGAAAATACTACAAAGTTGACGTGACACTTCTAAGTGTCATCAGAAGACTTTTTATAGACTTGACAAAATAAGTTAGGGCTTACTTCTTCAAGGACCATCTCTTTCAGAGTCAGTGTATGACTTAGAGTGTGGTCTGTCAAAATTATTTATCAAAGTCGATGTCACATGTTCTGCAACGTACTCAGCTTTTCGTTTCGTTTAAAGGCTTTATAAGTATGCAAACCTCTAGAAATATTTGCAAGTATCCTTCTATGAAATAGTTTCTCTAGAAAAAGGTCTCTAGCTTGTCATTGTCTAAACCGACACAAAAAATTTCCTGGAATATTCTCATCCACCATAAACCAGAACAACATTCAAACTTAAAAGTCTCATTCAAATAAGTCATACATCAAAAAGATCATCCGAGCAACATATTGTTCAACACTGAAGTATGCACCATCTGCTAGAGGCATGATCAGAAATGAAGTGTCTACATGCAACGTCTACTCATCAACATCTAGACGAAGTTCAAACGCAACTGATGTCATCAAATCCACAATGGCACTCACGTGACTAAAGCCATCATAAACTCTAAGCATATCAAGTCACATCATATTCAATGTTGGAGAAGTGATCAAACAGAAGTCGTGGCACGTGTGGTTACCTTAGTCAATATGGGCTCAGTGATCAATTCTCAAAAACATAAAAACAGTCTTTCCTTGCACCTTCTCTCACATCAATCAAACCTTGCAGATTTCATACTCAACCATCAGAATCATAGATAAATCCCAAAAGCTTTCCAAATTTGATCTTACTTGTACCTATTGCAATCTTTTTCCAAAAGAACAAAACCATTCGAAAAAACCTTCATTTGCTTTCATAATTTCAAATGGCTAGAAAGAAGAAAACCTATGTGAAGAAAGTAACCTCCTCAAGCACTAAAAGACTGACTCCTAATATGGCTGTCATAAACTTACGAAGTGGAAGATTTGCAGAACATAGGAAGGTCCAAGATTCTGGACTTGGAACTTCAAAACGGGAAAACCAGCGAGACAAAACTATCATCACCCCACGGTACTTGGATATGGTTGTATTCAAATATGTGAAGTTACCTGGGTTAGAAGATATGTTCTTTCAAGACTGGGAGAATGTTTATGACATGGCAAGAAGAGAGGCCTACATCCCAATCATTCAAGAATTCTTTGACAATGTTGAGATTATGAACAATGATGAAATCAAGACTCATCTCAATAACCAGACCATCTCTGTAATGGTACAAGATGTAGCCAAAGCTCTGAAGATCACACTCAAATCAGAAGAACGGTACTCAGATGATTGGATGGAGATATGCCCATACGTTGACTGCATCTGGATAAACAAGAGTGTTCACATCAGCACTGAAGTCAACAACTTAGTGGGTGCTTGCCACTTCAATCATGTTGTGATAAGAAAAGTGCTGCTACAAAAGGAGAGTTCCAGAAACTATGTGAATGGACATTTAATGTATGCTCTGTAGAAGATCCCGAAAAGGACCAAAATCGGCATTCTTGATATGATATTATCTGATCAAGTTCCTGGAGAAAAGAATTGGAAACTTTCCCCTTGGATCATTGATCTCCACTATTCTTGACAAGAAGGGAATTTTGACTCCCTATCTGCAAGTTGCTCAACTAGAAGAATCTGATCGTCTAGATTCCGCTCCTATCAAACTTGCAGATGTTAAGAAAATGAAAATAAAAGTAGACGATTTAGAAGTACCTGAAGAACTTCTGAGAAAGAAGAAGAAAATAAATATGTCTGAGAGAAAGGGAAAAGAAAAGATTGGTTAAACTTCTGCAACAACCCATGCCTCAAGAAGAAGAGACTCAGTGTCCAAGGTTCAATTTGTAGCCACAAGAACCTGATCTAGACGATCATGACAAGGAGTTGAAATTCAAGCCAAACCTCCAAGAAGAAATCTGAAAAGAAAATCGGTTGCACCTTCATTCGTGCTCAAGAAAAGGAAGCTGACTGTCAATGAAGAAAATTCCTCACCTTCCAGAAGCTCAAATTTATCTCTGGATGAAATGCTCACTCCTCCACACTACTCAAGTCAATCAGAGAACATCGAGGACAAGAACACTCACACCGTCTATATCATAAGCTCTGACAGTGAAGAGCAAAGTGTTCATGACTCTCCAACAACAACATCTTCTGCACAGCCCAAAGACAAAATTTCTGAGGCGTCGTCCTCAAAGTCTGGTACTTATCATGCAACATCCAATGCTCGCAAAAGACGTCTCACTCTGCATGTGCAAGAAACTCTGAAGAATAAAAAGAAGGCATATACTTCAACTGAAACATCAACTTCCAAGTCTTCTTTTCAGCATCAACTAGCTCAGCAAGTCTTGGAGTCTGAATTTGAATATGCTATATATTCATGGACTGTGTCGTGTTCACCCAACCTGAACTTCACTCTCTATGGTCGAAGAGACATTGTCCCCACACCTGAAGCTAATCGCTCTTAATGGGAAATGTTGTATGTGTTTGGATATGTAGGAACAACATCACACTAGCTTATCCAAAGACCTTGGGAATTCATAGCTCCATGGTCCTCTTGGCCTTTCGTTATGTTCTCTGCAAGTCATCCAACACCTGCAGTGAGTAAACTTGATCGACTTCTCTCTCGCCGCTCAATACCAATTCAGATCAACAGAGAAGCGATGCGAGTAAGTCTGCTATCTATTCCTGACCTCAATCAATCTGAGATATAAGAGAAATATATTGTAGAAAAACCAGTAGAAGTACACATCACTATTCCAAGTGGTGAAGGAACTTCTAGAAGAAATGATGCTCCATCCTCTACTTATCATGAAGAAACTCATAAGGATGATGATGAAGAAGAAATTGACGCACCTCTAGAAGAAGGTGATCTTGCTCCACTTGAAGCTGATAATGAAGACTTGTTCCATGATCATGAAGAGCACATCAACGCTGGAGATGCAGATATACAAGAAGGAGCGCCAACAAATGCAGATTTGGTCGCTCAACTTGCTCAAGATCTGGAAGCACAAAAAGCAAGATTTGAAGAAGGGATCTCCAGAGTCAAAGACGTTCTGTTCAAGATCCTGGACAGACTCAAATAGAGGCTCTATCTTCTCAACTTGCAACCTCTTTAAATTTCAAGCCAACATTTTTAAATTTCATTATCTGACAATTTCATCTCGTTGAAATACATTTTGCTTCTATGCGTTATCATCGATTATTCATGATATACTTTAGTCTGATATTGCTAGTATTGTTTTCTTATGATAATTATCTATGCGATTCTTTTTTATTATGAAAAGTTGGTTTGGGAATGTCATGCCATGGTGTCCAACATGTTACTGGATTCGGTCAAAACGTGGCAAAACAAAATCCTCGTGTGCATATTCAATGAAATTTGGTGGGAATGTTGGAAATATGTTCCTTGAGGTACACCAACAATTCCAGAACAAAACTCAACCTCTAGGTACCGTTTTCTATTTTTACCGATTTCCCCCGTTTCAGTCGGAAAATCATATAAAAAAATCTTAGTGTGCATATCGAATGAAAACTTTGTGGGAATGTTAGAGATATGATCCTTGATGTACAGAAAAAAAATCCAGACCAAAACTCAACCTCTAGGTACCTTTTTCTATTTTTACCGATTTTCCCGCGATTTGTCGCAAGAAAAAATTCATATTAAATTCATCCTTTGCTGGAAGTTGATGAAACTTTGGGAACCATCTTGTTTCATTTTTATAATCATGCCTGCAAACAATCACGTCCAAATTCGACCTCTAGGTCACCAAACTAAACTTGTGTCTCCTCAAAGAAAGGGTATCATCTTGTACAAGTCTGGAATTGTTGCGTTTTCCTATAGTAGGGGGGAGCGTATAGGTGAAAAATCAGCCCAACGTGGAATTTTCAGAGATGCTATGAAATGCCCCCCCTGAGCTGTTTGGGCTAGCTTTTCACCTCGTTCCATGGCAAATGAGTGATTAAACAGATCAAATCACTCAAAATTCTCGTAAAAAAAAGAAGAGAAAAAGTAAGCTAAGATGAATGTTTTACATGAAAGGGAAGAACAATGTCTGCAGAATGAGCAATACATTCAAATTGAAATATCTGACATTCCTGAAGAGAAAGAGACTGTAAGAAATCACATGATATCTCACAAAGCACCTTGATCAAGGAAACAAGTACAATGTTTTCAAAACCAAGTTTCCTCTTTCTCGCACACAAGGAATGGAACAAAGCTCAAAATGCTACCAACCTCTGACAAAGATACATTTTTTAGCAACAAGTCTCTGTCAAAGAATACAAGGCATTAAATGCACCTGACGAGAAGACTGTTTAAACCAACGACTAGAACTCAAGATGCTCTACACACTCCAACAACCTTCAACAAAACCTTGAAGCACTTGAAGTATAAAAAGGAGGATTTGAAGATGTTCAGGCCGAAGAAAACAAGCTAGAACGCTTATCTGAAAAATTTCTTCATCAAGCTAGAAAAAGAGAAGTCCTCATCGTTTGAGAGATATACCAAAGAGTCAAATCCTCTATCCAACTCTCTCTAGGTTTAGAACACAAAGTATACCAAAGAGTCAAATCTTATTAAAATCTTTGTAGTATATTGAGCTGAAAAAGTCTACAATCCCTCTTGCGAGAATAGAACTCTGTAGAGTGAAACGATCTTGCTAAAGATCTTAGGAGAAGTCCTGCATAATACTTGTTGTTGGGAGAAGTCTTTTCTAATACTTGTTAGGAGAAGTCCTGTAGAATACTTGTGGGAGAAGTCATTTCTAATACTTGTTGTGAGAGAAGTCTTGTCGAATACTTGTGTTAGGAGAAGTCCTTGAAACTTGATAGTGAAAATCTTGATTAAGCCAAGGTCTGGACGTAGCCCCATCGTTTGTGGGTATACCAGGATATATTGTTGTGAGTTTATCGTCTATTTCTTATTATTAATTTCCACTGCATCAAACGATTGTGAAAATTCTTTTATAAACTAATAATCGTTTGAAAACTCAAGTTTTTAGTGAACACTATTTAAACTCCCATTTCTTGTGTTACTTTTTCCGATATCAGTTGGTTCCATCAATGAAGAGCCCTGATATGGAGTTTACCCTTTATCTCTAGTTGATCAGGGAGTGAAAATTATTTTGTAATCGAATCTCCTTCTTTAAGCCACCTAGATCTTGAATTTTGGTATAGAAAAGATTCATTCATCCTTGATATCTTCAAAAAATTAGACTGGAGTTCCCTTGTCAGTTTGGTTTCTTCTTGATTTAGCCCCTCATTGCTGCCTTTTGACCTGATTCGTCGAGTCTTCGCACTATTTCATCCTTTTTGCTTTTGAGGTTACCAAAGATCTCCACATTCTAGTTTTGCTTTCATTGCCTTCAATTTTTCCTTAATAACATAAGCTCAACATCCTTGGTAATTTAGTTCCACCCACGCCCCTTCTAAGAACCTTGACAAAAAGTCTTATTTAGACCCCATAATTTTTTTCAAGTTCCGCCATTGTTTCAAATTGGACTTGGATCGCAAGTTCAACTTGGTGCAATTAATTTAAAACTCGATCAAGGAAATTACGTACCGAATGTGGCGGTACACAACTCAATTAACAATAATGGCCACTTTATAAACACTACATTTTTTGTTGTCAGAAACCGTCACAAAATGAAATGATCAAACTGATGTTGTTCCGGTACTCATTGAAAATAAGACGGTATAATACATAGTTTGTTCATTTTTTACCGCTATTTGTTATTCCCACCCCCCGACATCTAGTTCCAACTCCCTTAAACATATAAAATCCGAAAACGGCTTGAAATTTTTTTCACTCGCGCTTTAAAATTCGTAAGTCACGCACTTTAAAGTGCGAAAATTGCAAATTTCAGCGTTTCAGTCTCAAAAACTGAATTATTTTCAGTCCCGAATCAAGACGAAGTGAACTACAAAGTTGAAGAGAAAAATAAAGTAATTGTGCGCTTGTCGCTTTCCCACATGAGCTGTGTCCCGGACCCAAATTCTTTCAGCTGTTATTTTATTTTGAATTTTGAAATTTTTTTATTTCACCATATATCTCCAAATATTTTATCTTGATTTACAGTGGTGGTCTAATAATTTTTAAAAATCATCCGATATCAATTATGTTGAAATTTACCGTTAACGCACTTTAAATTTGTTGCTAAACGCACTTTAAAGTGCGTCACCTACAGACTTTAAAGTGCGTTTAGCTGCAGAAAAAAAAATCTGTAAACGACGACTGTAACGGCGACGGCGCTGACGACGACAGAAAAATGAGAGTGGAGAGGATTGAGATTGAGTTTGGAGATTAGTATGAAGATGGGATGAAGATGGGTGGTGTTGGTGAGGAGAGAAAGAAGAAGGAGGATGTGGGGAAGGAGGTGGAGGGTTCTTATGTTTTTTTTTTTTTCATTAATAGCATTTTAGTAGTTTTTCTATTTCATTAATGACATTTTTATTTTTTCGCCATTTTAAGGGTCGGGGTAGAACTAGATGTGAGGGGTGGTAATAACAATTAACTTTTTAACCATACTAAAGAGTATGAAGCACGAACACCGACACGACACCGACATTCGTACGACACTTACACGACATGTGTCAGACACTTCTTCGCGGTGTCGGATTAAAAAAAGGTTTTTTTACGGCTTGGACACTTGAACCGACACCTCTTCTTCGTTAGACACCTACCTAAATGACACTTGTATTTTTTAAAAACATAAAATTTTGAAGAGTGAAGTATGAACGAAATTGCTAATTTATCACTTGAAGAACCATAGCCAAAGGCATTTTCAATGATGATGATCAATAAGGAAGTGAAAACCAGTGGATAGATTAGTTATTTTTGGAGACAAGTTATCCTTTTTTACAAAGAAAACATCAAAGTAATTTTCTAAGCTTTATGACAAGAGTTTCATAAAAAATATTAAGGATATATATATATATATATATATATATATATATATATATATATATATATATGCAGAAAAACAAAAGATTGGATCCAACAAAAACTAACTACTGATTCCAGAACCCTTCCCTCACGGGAATAGGCTCTGATACCAGATCTTGCGGAAGCTAAAAAACATTTTGCAAATAATGAAAAAAAATGAAAACTCAGAGTACTTACAGAAGAAAGCTTTTATTCAAAGATGAGCGGCAGGGATTACAAACATAGAGAGAGAGAGAGAGAGAGAGAGAGAGAGATAGGTAAAAAACCCGATGCCCTCTACTCTAACTTGGCTACCTATTTAAACAAGACTTAACCATGATTACTTTTCGAAAAGTAATTCTGGTTTACAAAAGGTAACTATAGTTAATGATAAAGTAACTAGACTTGATTTAAAGTAGCCCTAGTTACAATAATGAAAACGTTGATAATGAAAAGCAGATTCCTTGTCTGCCATGATGAAGAGTGTTGATGATGACTCTTTTGTCTTTAGTCATACGGATGATAATTGATGCCTTCACAGTCATCCTCATTATCTCGGAGGTAGTGTCGACTGTTGACTGATGATGTATCTGAGCCTGACTTTTGGCTTATCATGTCTATTTTTTGTTGAAATTCTTTGGGTGAGCTAGCTGAAGCTAATTCGGCCATAATTTTTGACTTCTCTTGAAGGAATGAGGCTTCTTGAGAGAGACCTGGAGCCTGGGGAGCGGATAACTGCTTCTTGCTCTTTTGAGTAAGATGATAGGTTTTTATCCAGGCTTCAATTTTTGTTTGCTGTATTAATGAAATATTGAACTTTGCCCACCACTTTATCCTAAAGATTCGATAAAGCTGGTATAATTCTGTATCATCAAAAACTTGAACGGATCTCCAGTCCCAAGTTAATATCCATGAAATGGCTTGGGAGGCAGTGAACATGAGGAGTTTTTCTTCCATGAGGAAGTCGGTCCTTTGGACAAAGTATTTGAATAGAGGCTTGACTTCTTCAGGGAAAATGGATTCATCCAAACCTACTTGGTAAAACCAGACTTTGAACCATTGTGGGAAGTTCAGCGAAATCCCCTTATGAAACCATATGAACCAAGAGTGTTGAAAGGGTCTAAGATACAGGGCGTTGTACCAAGCGTCTGTGTAATCATAGTAATTGTAACTAGGTGGATCAAACTGTCTAGAAAAGTTTTTGAAGTAATGAAGAGGGGCATTCCAATCTTTTTCCGAAAGAACTTTGATGATTTTAATTTTTGAAAAGGCTATCTCCCCTTGTTTGTCAGGGGTATGAGTAACCTCTATTGAGTCAGAATCCACCAGGATGAACTCATAAAAGAGTCGGGTCTTTTTGGGATGTCCTGGAACATATTGAAAGTTGGGAGGCAATAACTTGGCAGCTATTTCTTTTGGATATAAGGAGAAATATTCTTTTTCTATGATGAGGGATGACAAGCCTTCCGGCTTTTCCACATATTCTGTTGGTTCAGGTTTGGCAGAGGGTTTTGAAGAAGGTTGAGTTAATACGGTATACTTATTAGCCAGTGGGACTAATGGAGCTTTTTGATTTTGAGGAGGTGTTTTGACAATTTGTGAGGTAGTAAGTCTTTGAGAGGATTTTGAAGGGGTGGCTGGTGCAGATGTTCCAGCACTTTTGAGGGGAGTTATTGCAAGTGCTTTGTCTTTGGATGTTGAAGATGAACCCAGTGGGGGTCCATATTGATCTTTTGACTTGGGCTTTTCACTCATGTTTACCCTGTAAAAATTCTCTTGTTAGAAAATCTGGAAGGGAGTTACTATCTCCTTTAATATGAGTTATTTCAAAATCAAAGCAAGAAAGTAAAGATTGCCATCTGGCAAAAATGTGTTTTGAAACTAGGTTTTGAACATCCTTTTGTAAAACTGAAGGTGCTGCTTTGCAATCAGTTTTTATCAAAAATCTTTTATTAAAAACATCATCTTGAAATTTTTGAACACATAGGACTATTGAAAGAATTTCTTTTTTGACTGTGGAATATTTCTGTTGAGCTGGGTGCCAAATACCTGAATGGTACCTAACTATTTGTTCTTTTGAAGACTGAGGTTTTACCTGCTTAAGTATCCCACCATATCCTAATTCTGATGCATCGGTTTCTATAATTAATGAAGCATCTGGATCTGGTATTCCTAAACAAGGTAGACTTTGAACTAATCTTTTGACTTCTCTAACACTATGGCTCATTTCTTCAGACCATGGCGGAGAGTTTTTCCTAAGTCTTTTGAACAAAGGGGCACAAATTATCCTTATGTTGGGGATAAAATCTGCTACATAATTAACACAACCTAGAAATCTCTGTAATTGAGTTTTCTCTTTTAATTCATTTGGAAAGTTTTTGGCGAATTCTAACGATCTTTGTATTGGGGTAATTTGTCCCTGATGAATTTCATATCCTAAAAATCTGGTTTTGGTTTCAAAGATTTTCATCTTTTTTGCTGAAACTACTAATCCATTTTTCTTAATGATTTCTATAAATTTTTCTAAATGTTGAACATGCTGATCTATGCCTTTTGAGAATACTAAGACATCATCTAGATATACAATGGTAAAGTCCATGTATGGATAGAATATATCATTCATGATGTTTTGATATTCACTAGGTGCATTTTTCAAACCTTGTGGCATTACATTCCATTCATAATGACCAAAAGGGACAACGAAGGCGGTTTTATATCGATCCTCCTCCTTGACCGAAATTTGATAATATCCTGACTTCATATCAAATTTTGAGAATATTGTTGCTTTATGTAATCTTTTAATGAGATCTGTTTTATTAGGCAATGGATATCTTATCCATTTTAATACTTTGTTTAAGGGTTTGTAATTAATGACTAATCTAGGGGCTCCTCTTTCTAACTCAGAAGCATTCATGACATAAAACCCTGTGCAACTCCAAGGAGATTTGGAGTGGCGAATCAGGCCCTTTTTGAGATATTCTCCTATTTCTTCTCTACAATATTTTAAATATTGTTCATTCATTTGAATGGGCCGGGCTTTGGTAGGGATGTCTTTCTCATTAAACCCGTCTATGTATAGTAATGTTATGGTATGTATTTTTCTATGATGAAAGGCCATGGGATTTAAATCACATAGATCCTTTTCTATCCGATCTTGAAAATCCTTAATAATCTTTTGAATATTAGATCTCTTGAGCTGTTCCTCTATTTTATAATATTTTATTTCTTTTTGTAAAGAATTGATATGATTCTTTTTTCTAGAGATCATATTTATTTTGGAGGTGGAGATTTCCTTTAATAAATTTAATTCTTTTACCTGAGGAGGTTTTATAAATGGAAAAGTAATAGTCTTTCCTAAGACTGTTGTGACTATTCCCTTTTCATCTATTTTATCAATAGGGTATAGAAGACAAATGAATGGAGTTCCTAAAATGATTTTTTCTGTCATGTTTTTGACTAGGACAAATGAAGATCTAAAACAAACTTGGCTTTTGCAAATCTTTGCATTTGATAGTTTGTATTGAATATTCATTTTGGATCCGTTTGCACTATTGACTCCTTCTTTGGTTTTCTCATAAAATTGAGTGGGGACTAAGCCTTCCTGAATACAATTGATATCTGCGCCACTATCAATGAGGGCTTCTATATTGATTCGAAAATCATTATTAATGACTAAAGTTATTTCAGAGTGCCATTTATGGGTTATAACCAAGTTGAGGAGATTAAGATAACTTTCACTGGGTTCTTCTTCTTCTTCATTATGTATTTGCTTTAATCCTGAGGTACTGGCTAAGGTTTCTTGAGATTCTATAATTTTTATCCCAGCTATTTCCATTAATCTGAACTCTAAGCTAAGATCATTTTGCTTTAATTGGTTAACTTCTTCTTTTAATATTTTCACTTCTTCTTGAAGATCTGATAAGGTTATGGTTGGTTTAGGACGAAATCTATTAAAAATTTCATTCATGCTATTTATTGGAGGACTAATTTCCTTTTTCAAGGTTTCTTCCTTTTTGACCAAAAGATTTAGTTGTTGTAGAAATTCGTCCCTTAAGGGAGAATCCTCCATTTTGTCTATTATAGAGATTAAACTCATAGTTTGATCTTGGGTTAGCATATTGACGTTTTGTCCTAAGCATCCTGCACAATCACAGAATCCTGAACTATCTTTAACACATTCTCTTTCTTCTTCTGAAGAGGAATGAGAATCAGATGAGTATTCGACCAGATTTACATCTTGGTCTTCATCTCCTTCATATTCATATTCTGAAGAGTAGTGAGGATCTTCACTATTAATGAGAACACTGATTAGACTATCTTTGAGTTTTTGGTTTAAATCTAATTCATTAATTTTTTGTTGAGTTTTGCATTTGTTTGCATAATGTCCTGGCTTTCCACATTTCCAGCAGACATTTTTCTTTTTATTAGGATTTACAGCTTTTTTGTTTATAGGTTTTTGAGTAGTAGGACTTTGTTCATAAGGTTTCTTTTGAAATGGTTTTCTCTTTTTATAGCCCTGAGAAGGCTTTGTTTTGGATCTATTAATCCTTCTAGCTTTTGAACTAGGAGCTTGTAAAGGTTCTACTCCATATTGTTCACAAAAGCTACCTACTTCTTTTCTTGAGATTTGCATATCTTTTTGCATTTTGTTTTGAAGTTTGAAGTCGGTACAAACTTGTATTCCTGTGTGTACTATAGTGTTATGCAATTGTCCAAATGATAGCGAACCAAAATTTACTGGATTTCCTTGATTAAAAAGTGATAAATTATCTAATACCTTTGATTGCATTAATCTAGGTAATCCTGCAATAAAGCGCTCCTTCCAGAAGGCGCTGTTGCCATCTTCTCTTAAGGTTACCTTTGAGAAGAAGGTGTCCTTATACCATCTGTAATCGGACATGGTAGGACAATAGAGATTAGCGAGCTGGCTTGAAGCTCTCTCTCTAAATATGCTAGGATCTCCTATGAAATGAAGTATAATAGTATATATTAATGTTGCTACAGCATCTTCTTCTCCATTTTCTTTTTTCTTTTCTAATATAGTTGATTTATCTTCAGGGGTCATGATGTTGTCCCACCAGCCTCGTAACTGACCAGTGAAGCCATGAGTAATCATTAATGCTGCATTTCTATCGGTGTTATTATGGACTTTATAGGCTGTGGCAGCCATAATCATTTGATGCGTAATATCTAATATATTTTGTTCACTAAAGCCATCGATATTCCATTCCTCAAGGCTAGTTCCACTAAAGGTATTTTGAATAAATTCTTTTCTTTCTTCAAACCTCATATCAGAATAGGAAGGTCTTGGATAGTAGGCTCTTGTGTTGTTATCTGGCCCAAACTTTCTAATTTTATTGATATTTAAATCTTTATCCAAATGATTTATTGAAAACTTGTTTAATTTTTCTTTTAATTTTTCTACACTTCCCGAGAGATTAAAGGAATTAAATTCCTCTTTAGTGTATTGAGGAATTTTGAAAATAGGAGTTTGCAAAGGGTTTCCTAAGGTAAATGATGAAGAAGCTTCTTTGGTTGTAATAGAGGGTTTTTGAACCTCTATTCTTTCTAGCTGCTTTGACATGACTATTAACATAGTATTTGCAAAATTTAATTGTTGATGAACTTTGTTAGCTTCTGCCTTATAAGGAGATGCTTCGATTTCATGACCATCTTTTATGACTATTTTCACTCCAGTTTGTGGAGGGTATTCTGAAGTAATAGTGTTATTATCAGGAGTTTTCCAAGTGGTATTTACTTTTGTGATTGGATTGACGTTTTTCCAGAAAGGGTAATTAAGATTATTTTTAATACAATGGTTTTCGAACCAATCAAAAAAATAGATGTTTGTTTCAGAAACTTCCATTTCTTCATAATATAAGGCCCTAAGAGTTTCAGTTTCTTGTTTACTGTAATTCTCGAAGTACCATAATCTTTTATCTTTATTGTATTCAGCCATAAAATCTTTTCTAATGAAATCTTTGTCGATTTCAAAACTAGGTTTTACCCTACTTAGCATGTTGATTTGCGAAGGGGTTGGAGAATAATTACTAGATTCTTCATCTTGATATATAGGTGTTGCTATACTAGGACTAGACGTTGTATCTAATTCTTTAAGCTTTGATGATACAGAAGATCTTGGGAGATCTACTCTGTATAACTGGTGAGGAGATCTAATACTAAATGAGTTTGATCTATTCATTCTTAAAGTGAGATTTGCTCCTTCTTGAAACAATTCTCTTACTTGAGTATTATGAACTTTTGGTTGAGGCAGGGAATTCTTGAATACCCATTCCTCAGGAACTTTACTCATAACTTCTTCATGAGTAAGTTTCTTTGGAACTTGTACTGAAGATCTTTTAAGGTTTGCTTCTAGCATAATGGTTTCTTGTTTGGGTGAAGATCTTAAAGCTTTAAAATTATAATTGATTTTTGAAACTTTATAATATACTCTATATATTATTGAGAAATGATCACTTTCTTCTTCAAAAATATCATTGTTTGCTAATAGATCTAATTATATGGCATTTTTGGTCCAACTATTCTGAAGATTCATAGCATAGTTTGGATAGCAGTTAAAGAAAACAGCACCATCATGAAGGTTTGATTCTAAGACTGCAATTAACGAATCTTGTGGCTTTAATAGCCTCATATCTCTTAACATTACTATTATAGGAGAATTGATTCCTAAACGAAAGTTAGGTTTTGCAGCTACTTGTATTAAACCTACATGAATGAAGTTAAAACCATCTTTAATGTGTTGATCTAAAACATCTTCATTTAATAATTTTATAGTACTTGTGTGATCAGAACTATGTTGACAACATTCTATTGTAAAAATAGAATCATCTGCTCTATTGAATAAAGTGTGTTGTTTATATATTTCTTTCTTTTTAACTATAGGGATTGACCAATTTTGAAGTGCTCTTTCTATTGAAGCTATTTCTAACTCTTGTTGGGCTACCCTAGAGAGTTCTTGATCTTGGTTACTAGAACCAGAGTTGGATGTTGATGGAATCATGATCTGTTTGTTCTTTCCTAAACTTATTTCACTTAGGGTTTTGATTAATCTAGCCATGTTATTTCTAAAGGGACTTAAGAATGGTAATGTTTCTTCCCAATCTGGCTGACCAACGGACTCACTACCTCTCAGGTTTTACGGCCGGGACCACTAGACTCCAGGGATACCTCACACTAGATTCTTAAGAACTCTAAGTGAAATGAACAAGGTGATTAATTAAAACAGTAAGAAAAAATAAAGTTGCAGAAAAACAAAAGATTGGATCCAACAAAAACTAACTACTGATTCCAGAACCCTTCCCTCACGGGAATAGGCTCTGATATCAAGATCTGGTATCAGAGCCTATTCCCGTGAGGGAAGGGTTCTGGAATCAGTAGTTAGTTTTTGTTGGATCCAATCTTTTGTTTTTCTGCAACTTTATTTTTTCTTACTGTTTTAATTAATCACCTTGTTCATTTCACTTAGAGTTCTTAAGAATCTAGTGTGAGGTATCCCTGGAGTCTAGTGGTCCCGGCCGTAAAACCTGAGAGGTAGTGAGTCCGTTGGTCAGCCAGATTGGGAAGAAACATTACCATTCTTAAGTCCCTTTAGAAATAACATGGCTAGATTAATCAAAACCCTAAGTGAAATAAGTTTAGGAAAGAACAAACAGATCATGATTCCATCAACATCCAACTCTGGTTCTAGTAACCAAGATCAAGAACTCTCTAGGGTAGCCCAACAAGAGTTAGAAATAGCTTCAATAGAAAGAGCACTTCAAAATTGGTCAATCCCTATAGTTAAAAAGAAAGAAATATATAAACAACACACTTTATTCAATAGAGCAGATGATTCTATTTTTACAATAGAATGTTGTCAACATAGTTCTGATCACACAAGTACTATAAAATTATTAAATGAAGATGTTTTAGATCAACACATTAAAGATGGTTTTAACTTCATTCATGTAGGTTTAATACAAGTAGCTGCAAAACCTAACTTTCGTTTAGGAATCAATTCTCCTATAATAGTAATGTTAAGAGATATGAGGCTATTAAAGCCACAAGATTCGTTAATTGCAGTCTTAGAATCAAACCTTCATGATGGTCCTGTTTTCTTTAACTGCTATCCAAACTATGCTATGAATCTTCAGAATAGTTGGACCAAAAATGCCATACAATTAGATCTATTAGCAAACAATGATATTTTTGAAGAAGAAAGTGATCCTTTCTCAATAATATATAGAGTATATTATAAAGTTTCAAAAATCAATTATAATTTTAAAGCTTTAAGATCTTCACCCAAACAAGAAACCATTATGCTAGAAGCAAACCTTAAAAGATCTTCAGTACAAGTTCCAAAGAAACTTACTCATGAAGAAGTTATGAGTAAAGTTCCTGAGGAATGGGTATTCAAGAATTCCCTGCCTCAACCAAAAGTTCATAATACTCAAGTAAGAGAATTGTTTCAAGAAGGAGCAAATCTCACTTTAAGAATGAATAGATCAAACTCATTTAGTATTAGATCTCCTCAACAGTTATACAGAGTAGATCTCCCAAGATCTTCTGTATCATCAAAGCTTAAAGGATTAGATACAACGTCTAGTCCTAGTATAGCAACACTTATATATCAAGATGAAGAATCTAGTAATTATTCTCCAACCCCTTCGCAAATCAACAGGCTAAGTAGGGTAAAACCTAGTTTTGAAATCGACAAAGATTTCATTAGAAAAGATTTTATGGCTGAATACAATAAAGATAAAAGATTATGGTACTTCGAGAATTACAGTAAACAAGAAACTGAAACTCTTAGGGCCTTATATTATGAAGAAATGGAAGTTTCTGAAACAAACATCTATTTTTTTGATTGGTTCGAAAACCATTGTATTAAAAATAATCTTAATTACCCTTTCTGGAAAAACGTCAATCCAATCACAAAAGTAAATACCACTTGGAAAACTCCTGATAATAACACTATTACTTCAGAATACCCTCCACAAACTGGAGTGAAAATAGTCATAAAAGATGGTCATGAAATCGAAGCATCTCCTTATAAGGCAGAAGCTAACAAAGTTCATCAACAATTAAATTTTGCAAATACTATGTTAATAGTCATGTCAAAGCAGCTAGAAAGAATAGAGGTTCAAAAACCCTCTATTACAACCAAAGAAGCTTCTTCATCATTTACCTTAGGAAACCCTTTGCAAACTCCTATTTTCAAAATTCCTCAATACACTAAAGAGGAATTTAATTCCTTTAATCTCTCGGGAAGTGTAGAAAAATTAAAAGAAAAATTAAACAAGTTTTCAATAAATCATTTGGATAAAGATTTAAATATCAATAAAATTAGAAAGTTTGGGCCAGATAACAACACAAGAGCCTACTATCCAAGACCTTCCTATTCTGATATGAGGTTTGAAGAAAGAAAAGAATTTATTCAAAATACCTTTAGTGGAACTAGCCTTGAGGAATGGAATATCGATGGCTTTAGTGAACAAAATATATTAGATATTACGCATCAAATGATTATGGCTGCCACAGCCTATAAAGTCCATAATAACACCGATAGAAATGCAACATTAATGATTACTCATGGCTTCACTGGTCAGTTACGAGGCTGGTGGGACAACATCATGACCCCTGAAGATAAATCAACTATATTAGAAAAGAAAAAAGAAAATGGAGAAGAAGATGCTGTAGCAACATTAATATATACTATTATACTTCATTTCATAGGAGATCCTAGCATATTTAGAGAGAGAGCTTCAAGCCAGCTCGCTAATCTCTATTGTCCTACCATGTCCGATTACAGATGGTATAAGGACACCTTCTTCTCAAAGGTAACCTTAAGAGAAGATGGCAACACCGCCTTCTGGAAGGAGCGCTTTATTGCAGGATTACCTAGATTAATGCAATCAAAGGTATTGGATAATTTATCACTTTTTAATCAAGGAAATCCAGTAAATTTTGGTTCGCTATCATTTGGACAATTGCATAACACTATAGTACACACAGGAATACAAGTTTGTACCGACTTCAAACTTCAAAACAAAATGCAAAAAGATATGCAAATCTCAAGAAAAGAAGTAGGTAGCTTTTGTGAACAATATGGAGTAGAACCTTTACAAGCTCCTAGTTCAAAAGCTAGAAGGATTAATAGATCCAAAACAAAGCCTTCTCAGGGCTATAAAAAGAGAAAACCATTTCAAAAGAAACCTTATGAACAAAGTCCTACTACTCAAAAACCTATAAACAAAAAAGCTGTAAATCCTAATAAAAAGAAAAATGTCTCCTGGAAATGTGGAAAGCCAGGACATTATGCAAACAAATGCAAAACTCAACAAAAAATTAATGAATTAGATTTAAACCAAAAACTCAAAGATAGTCTAATCAGTGTTCTCATTAATAGTGAAGATCCTCACTACTCTTCAGAATATGAATATGAAGGAGATGAAGACCAAGATGTAAATCTGGTCGAATACTCATCTGATTCTCATTCCTCTTCAGAAGAAGAAAGAGAATGTGTTAAAGATAGTTCAGGATTCTGTGATTGTGCAGGATGCTTAGGACAAAACGTCAATATGCTAACCCAAGATCAAACTATGAGTTTAATCTCTATAATAGACAAAATGGAGGATTCTCCCTTAAGGGACGAATTTCTACAACAACTAAATCTTTTGGTCAAAAAGGAAGAAACCTTGAAAAAGGAAATTAGTCCTCCAATAAATAGCATGAATGAAATTTTTAATAGATTTCGTCCTAAACCAACCATAACCTTATCAGATCTTCAAGAAGAAGTGAAAATATTAAAAGAAGAAGTTAACCAATTAAAGCAAAATGATCTTAGCTTAGAGTTCAGATTAATGGAAATAGCTGGGATAAAAATTATAGAATCTCAAGAAACCTTAGCCAGTACCTCAGGATTAAAGCAAATACATAATGAAGAAGAAGAAGAACCCAGTGAAAGTTATCTTAATCTCCTCAACTTGGTTATAACCCATAAATGGCACTCTGAAATAACTTTAGTCATTAATAATGATTTTCGAATCAATATAGTAGCCCTCATTGATAGTGGCGCAGATATCAATTGTATTCAGGAAGGCTTAGTCCCCACTCAATTTTATGAGAAAACCAAAGAAGGAGTCAATAGTGCAAACGGATCCAAAATGAATATTCAATACAAACTATCAAATGCAAAGATTTGCAAAAGCCAAGTTTGTTTTAGATCTTCATTTGTCCTAGTCAAAAACATGACAGAAAAAATCATTTTAGGAACTCCATTCATTTGTCTTCTATACCCTATTGATAAAATAGATGAAAAGGGAATAGTCACAACAGTCTTAGGAAAGACTATTACTTTTCCATTTATAAAACCTCCTCAGGTAAAAGAATTAAATTTATTAAAGGAAATCTCCACCTCCAAAATAAATATGATCTCTAGAAAAAAGAATCATATCAATTCTTTACAAAAAGAAATAAAATATTATAAAATAGAGGAACAGCTCAAGAGATCTAATATTCAAAAGATTATTAAGGATTTTCAAGATCGGATAGAAAAGGATCTATGTGATTTAAACCCCATGGCCTTTCATCATAGAAAAATACATACCATAACATTACTATACATAGACGGGTTTAATGAGAAAGACATCCCTACCAAAGCCCGGCCCATTCAAATGAATGAACAATATTTAAAATATTGTAGAGAAGAAATAGGAGAATATCTCAAAAAGGGCCTGATTCGCCACTCCAAATCTCCTTGGAGTTGCACAGGGTTTTATGTCATGAATGCTTCTGAGTTAGAAAGAGGAGCCCCTAGATTAGTCATTAATTACAAACCCTTAAACAAAGTATTAAAATGGATAAGATATCCATTGCCTAATAAAACAGATCTCATTAAAAGATTACATAAAGCAACAATATTCTCAAAATTTGATATGAAGTCAGGATATTATCAAATTTCGGTCAAGGAGGAGGATCGATATAAAACCGCCTTCGTTGTCCCTTTTGGTCATTATGAATGGAATGTAATGCCACAAGGTTTGAAAAATGCACCTAGTGAATATCAAAACATCATGAATGATATATTCTATCCATACATGGACTTTACCATTGTATATCTAGATGATGTCTTAGTATTCTCAAAAGGCATAGATCAGCATGTTCAACATTTAGAAAAATTTATAGAAATCATTAAGAAAAATGGATTAGTAGTTTCAGCAAAAAAGATGAAAATCTTTGAAACCAAAACCAGATTTTTAGGATATGAAATTCATCAGGGACAAATTACCCCAATACAAAGATCGTTAGAATTCGCCAAAAACTTTCCAAATGAATTAAAAGAGAAAACTCAATTACAGAGATTTCTAGGTTGTGTTAATTATGTAGCAGATTTTATCCCCAACATAAGGATAATTTGTGCCCCTTTGTTCAAAAGACTTAGGAAAAACTCTCCGCCATGGTCTGAAGAAATGAGCCATAGTGTTAGAGAAGTCAAAAGATTAGTTCAAAGTCTACCTTGTTTAGGAATACCAGATCCAGATGCTTCATTAATTATAGAAACCGATGCATCAGAATTAGGATATGGTGGGATACTTAAGCAGGTAAAACCTCAGTCTTCAAAAGAACAAATAGTTAGGTACCATTCAGGTATTTGGCACCCAGCTCAACAGAAATATTCCACAGTCAAAAAAGAAATTCTTTCAATAGTCCTATGTGTTCAAAAATTTCAAGATGATGTTTTTAATAAAAGATTTTTGATAAAAACTGATTGCAAAGCAGCACCTTCAGTTTTACAAAAGGATGTTCAAAACCTAGTTTCAAAACACATTTTTGCCAGATGGCAATCTTTACTTTCTTGCTTTGATTTTGAAATAACTCATATTAAAGGAGATAGTAACTCCCTTCCAGATTTTCTAACAAGAGAATTTTTACAGGGTAAACATGAGTGAAAAGCCCAAGTCAAAAGATCAATATGGACCCCCACTGGGTTCATCTTCAACATCCAAAGACAAAGCACTTGCAATAACTCCCCTCAAAAGTGCTGGAACATCTGCACCAGCCACCCCTTCAAAATCCTCTCAAAGACTTACTACCTCACAAATTGTCAAAACACCTCCTCAAAATCAAAAAGCTCCATTAGTCCCACTGGCTAATAAGTATACCGTATTAACTCAACCTTCTTCAAAACCCTCTGTCAAACCTGAACCAACAGAATATGTGGAAAAGCCGGAAGGCTTGTCATCCCTCATCATAGAAAAAGAATATTTCTCCTTATATCCAAAAGAAATAGCTGCCAAGTTATTGCCTCCCAACTTTCAATATGTTCCAGGACATCCCAAAAAGACCCGACTCTTTTATGAGTTCATCCTGGTGGATTCTGACTCAATAGAGGTTACTCATACCCCTGACAAACAAGGGGAGATAGCCTTTTCAAAAATTAAAATCATCAAAGTTCTTTCGGAAAAAGATTGGAATGCCCCTCTTCATTACTTCAAAAACTTTTCTAGACAGTTTGATCCACCTAGTTACAATTACTATGATTACACAGACGCTTGGTACAACGCCCTGTATCTTAGACCCTTTCAACACTCTTGGTTCATATGGTTTCATAAGGGGATTTCGCTGAACTTCCCACAATGGTTCAAAGTCTGGTTTTACCAAGTAGGTTTGGATGAATCCATTTTCCCTGAAGAAGTCAAGCCTCTATTCAAATACTTTGTCCAAAGGACCGACTTCCTCATGGAAGAAAAACTCCTCATGTTCACTGCCTCCCAAGCCATTTCATGGATATTAACTTGGGACTGGAGATCCGTTCAAGTTTTTGATGATACAGAATTATACCAGCTTTATCGAATCTTTAGGATAAAGTGGTGGGAAAAGTTCAATATTTCATTAATACAGCAAACAAAAATTGAAGCCTGGATAAAAACCTATCATCTTACTCAAAAGAGCAAGAAGCAGTTATCCGCTCCCCAGGCTCCAGGTCTCTCTCAAGAAGCCTCATTCCTTCAAGAGAAGTCAAAAATTATGGCCGAATTAGCTTCAGCTAGCTCACCCAAAGAATTTCAACAAAAAATAGACATGATAAGCCAAAAGTCAGGCTCAGATACATCATCAGTCAACAGTCGACACTACCTCCGAGATAATGAGGATGACTGTGAAGGCATCAATTATCATCCGTATGACTAAAGACAAAAGAGTCATCATCAACACTCTTCATCATGGCAGACAAGGAATCTGCTTTTCATTATCAACGTTTTCATTATTGTAACTAGGGCTACTTTAAATCAAGTCTAGTTACTTTATCATTAACTATAGTTACCTTTTGTAAACCAGAATTACTTTTCGAAAAGTAATCATGGTTAAGTCTTGTTTAAATAGGTAGCCAAGTTAGAGTAGAGGGCATCGGGTTTTTTACCTATCTCTCTCTCTCTCTCTCTCTCTCTCTCTCTCTCTCTCTATGTTTGTAATCCCTGCCGCTCATCTTTGAATAAAAGCTTTCTTCTGTAAGTACTCTGAGTTTTCATTTTTTTTTCATTATTTGCAAAATGTTTTTTAGCTTCCGCAAGATCTGGTATCAGAGCCTATTCCCGTGAGGGAAGGGTTCTGGAATCAGTAGTTAGTTTTTGTTGGATCCAATCTTTTGTTTTTATATATATATATATGTTGTGTCCTCGTGTCTTATTTTTAGAGTTTGGCCGTGTTGCGGTACTCGGGTCGTGTCGTGTCAGGGTGTCTGTATCCGAGTCAGTGCTTCATGTAAAAACTAGTTTGTAAATAAAAAATATATTGTAGAAAAAACATGACTAAAAGGTATGAAATCCTTCACTTTTAATAGGAATACCACCGAAATTGTCTTAAAATATACATTTTAGTCTGTGACAGACAAAAATTGTCAAAAAGCAAAATGTCTAGATTTTTTTTGATAAGGGTAAAATGTCTAGATATGGTTTAGTTGACCCGGCAATCTTCTGTGGCAGCACTCGTTACCCTCGTTAAGCTTCTAGAAGTTGTCTTGGATGTTTCGCCTCAATCATGCAGTTTATTTTCCAGATTTCTCCACCAAGTATATTTTAGCAAATATATCTTTGAAAGCATGGTATAGTTAGTAACCACTGATATATTTTCAATGGAGTTCAACGTGGAGTCAGATCATAATACGCAAGCAGCTTCGTGATTGGGGGTTGAGATTCTAGAACCTTACAAGGTGCATTCACAGTCAGTCTAGATTTTTTTTTTTTTTTTTATAAGCACAGTGTGTCTGGTATATTGTTCATAGAAAGAACGAGGAGAATAGGGTATCTTTGGTAGAGTAAACAAACTAAATAGTAAGAAAGAAAGAAAAAAGAGTAGAAAATGATGTGATTTTTAGGTTGTTTGATTGAAGTGAAAATGTTAGAAAAATAAAAAGATAAGTTTGTAAAATGACATAAATATTCTCAATTAAAAATTAAACATGAGATAATAATTTTTATAACAAAAGTTATAATTTGAAAAACAATATTAAAATTATTTATCACTATTTATTGCTAATAACATTTAATATTATTTATTATCATTTTTATATATTATTCTAAATTGTAAAAATATGGGTATTTTGATCAAAACAATAAAATACCCATCATCTTTATGTTTTTTCGTTACCAAGGAGAAGAAGTTTTCCTGTGGATCCCACTTGAATCTTTGTTTCCCCTTTACCGTTTCTTCTAAACCAAAGGGGAGAAAATACCTAGTAAAATGTGTCTTCTCATCTAAGTTTTCTTTCCTCTTTGTTTTCATGTCTTTCAAACAAGGCCTAGGTCTGACTCAACTTTCACCCAGAACCTATATATTGATTATTTGATTGAATGACTTTTTAAATTCAAACATATTTTTAGACACGAAGAAACCCAACAAGGTGAAGGCTTAACATTGATAAATGAAAAATGATTTATCCTCATACTTATATTCGGTGCCCACTAGGGTGGGCAACTTTCTTTTTGGTCCACTGGTGGACCACTGTTCATTACCATTAGATCTTAGAATCTAGGAATATTCCTTAGATGAATGGCTAGGATTGAAAGGATGTTAAAAGGATAAAAATGTAATATTCTTTCTTTTATTAATTAAAAGATAAAACAAAAATAATAATTTCTCAGATTTCATCAAAACAGTATCATCAAATCCCAGATTTGATCTTCCTAATCTTCACTCAACTAGGATAGAGCCCGTTTGCCCGTGCGATGCACGGGTAATTTTTTAATAAATTAATTGTTAATTATAATAATTGAGTACTTTGATACATATATATATGTATATGCGGAATAATACAATGATTTATTTATTAAAATATACAATTTTAATTAGTGAAACACTTATATGTTGTTATGATCTTCTCGTGTCTGTGCGATGCATTGAGAAATGATTTTACAATGGGGTTGTCTAAAATGACCTATAAGAAAGTTTGGAGGGTCAAACCCAAGCTTAGGTCCAGGATTCGGTGAAGTGCAGATGATCCGAGCTTATGGTGTTATCTTATATGCTCCCTTCTTGCCTCTTGGACTGCTAGAGGGTTCTCTCCATCATTATGTGTATTTGCCTTGTAAATATGATGGTAATGGCTTTTATTACTTTGGGGTAATTGGCGGTCATTTACGGCTAGAATCACAATGTAGGACATAGTCGATTACTGGGGGTTTAATGCTTGGGGACCTAAGGGCAAGTCATTGAATGTTCCAGGGAAGGAAGATAGGGAGGATCATAACTCTCAAAACTCTTAAACGTGTGCGCTTATTAGGATTTAAGGTCCAAATTCGTTCAGGATGATCACATCCCTCCAAGCCTATAAGCATATGCACTTATTGGTCATTAATGTCCAAATTCGTTCGAGGGATCACCCAGCATCCTGCAAATCTACAATAATAACTCATTTTTAATTTTTGATAGATTAAGGGGCTAAAGCCTAAAAAACCAATTACATTAGTCTTGGGTGTGTAACCCCATTAACAACATCTTCGATAAGAGAAAACAAAGTAAGACACATTATCACTGCTAAAATCAAAACTTTGCATACTATGCCTGAAGAACAACCAAGTAATCTGCACATTTATTATTTTCTTTATAAACCAAGTGGAAACGCACATCCCAATTCAAACTAGTTATGTGTTATTATTTGTTCTTATTGCATAGAAACAATTTTGAATTGTATTACAAAAAATATTAAAGAAGACATCGATCAAATATGAAAATGAGATTGTGAATTTCAAAAAAAAAATATGAAAATGAGATTGTAAACTTCCATGAGAACTATTTTTAATTAATGCTTGATTTTTGCAAAACTTATAATGAGATAAGCATTTTTATATCGACTATATTGATTCATAAGATTAAATTAACATATGACGATCTCGGTATATGTTAGGCTGTGAATATAAAGGTTAGGAAAAAATTAAAAGATAGCAGAAAATTGCCAAGGAAGAATGTAAAGGTTAGGAAAAAATTATAAAATAAATGAAAACGTGGTTGTGTATATAACTAAATTATAGTTTGAACCTTTATTATTTAGAGGTTGTACAAACACAAAAAGTGATCTATTCTTCTTCTAATAATTAAAATATTAGTCTACTTTAATATAAGTATAAAATGTCCACTATCATTTGTTATATTTTAGCTTTAATTTTTTATGAGTGAGACTGCATTTAGTTACTTTTATATTTCATACCCTTGTGAATCCAGAGCACAGGAAGTAGTTGAAACATTGATCTCAAACAATCCTTTTTTCACTGTTATCATAGAGCCTATATATAGATTGGAATAACATGTATAGCCCGTTCGTTATTACCAATTTAGCCAGAAGAACTGCAAAAAATTGAATTCATTTTAGAGTATCACTTGAATTCACTTTTGACTGCAGCCTCGCAGGTCTAATGAAGTTGCAACACTTAAGTCTGCAAAGTTTCAATGGAGAAGGCGATAGAACTACTGGAGGCACAACCACAAATAATTTGGTTTATTATATTATAGTTTCAGTTGTTCAACTTTACAATGAACTAAAGGAGTGGAATCAAGAGAAATTGAAGCATCACACCCCTAAAATAAACAATGCAGATAAAGCAAATGACATCACAATATGTCTTTCTTTGTATCCTCTCTAGGGTCTTTCTATGATACCAACTGTAATCTCTATTTTAAGTAGTCTCAAAAAAAAAATATAACCAACTACCTAGCATTGTGTGCAAGGTGCAACAGTTGGTAGCTTTGTGGAATTAGTTTTGTGGATTGTTAAAGCAAGCAGACATAAATTGTCCTATTAATTTAGGATGATAAAAAACAAATGCTTCATATATATGATGACTTACTATAATAAACAATCATGAAAATGCATTCTCACAAGTCCAACAACAATTCCAATATCCTAGTAACTCAACCATGCCGCCACATAAGTAGCTGAAAAACCTAACTTAAAGTGAGAATATATGTGTACAATAAATGCTTCATATATATGATGACTTACTATAATAAACAATCATGAAAATGCATTCTCACAAGTCCAACAACAATTCCAATATCCTAGTAACTCAACCATGCCGCCACATAAGTAGCTGAAAAACCTAACTTAAAGTGAGAATATATGTGTACAATATCAGAGCGAGCTCCTTGACAGATCCTAAGTATTACTTTCATATTAAAACAATACCGAATTCTAGTATCTGAAACTTAAATAATTAAGTATGCCTACACTATCCCAATATTATGGAGTTTGCTCTCTCAAGGTGTTGTAATGTGTTTCCCTCGTAGACACTTCATAGTCAAGCAACAAAAAATTAGCTATCTAAAGAACGACCTACCTGCAGTCACATTTGAAAGATTAACACCTACAAAAAAATTATGTCTCAAAATCCATAGAACCAACACACCAAACTAAGGTATCCATTCAAATATGGATGGTTACATTTTAGCTTTCAACTCGAAAACCAACTTGTTATAATTTTGATCATTATGATCTAGAGTTAGGCACAACAGTGAAGTAAGACACCTTCTAGACCAAATAATAAAACAAAGGATAGTCTGAATTCAACAGCTTATTTTTGTTGCATAGCTTCAAATCAAATCAAATAAATATATGAACAACAATACAACCCTATAAGGCACTAAATTCAAATTCAAAAATATATGTGTAATTTATTCTGCAATTGAATTTTCAAGATATATATTGAGTTCAACTATGAGAAATAACAGTCCTTTATTTGTATATTATTCAATGACACACTATTCACGAAAATGACTGGTAAATAATTAGGATCATCAAGGACCACGATATATCATAGCTCTTTATAGTTTTACATACATATACCACACTACATATTACCTATTTACCTGTGTTCTCCTTCAAAAGGGCAGAGAAACACAAGCCTACGAAAGGAAAAATAAAACTCCCAGCCAATACTGCCAACTGCATCAAATGTAGCAGCCAAAAGGGGGGGGGGGGGGAATAAGCAAGCTCGACCACCAATCGCAACCCCCTTGATGCCATTGATTTTGTTTCAGTTCTAATAAATCATATAAATTATGACAAACAAATGAAAGGATGGAACATGAGAGACAGGAATGATGAAATTCTAGTGCAATGCAAGATGGAATGAGAATTAACAAAACAATTCTTGCAGTATTTATAGGAAATTCCAACTAAATAAACACATTGAAGAGAATACCTTCTCTCGTTATTTTCCTGTACTCCCATATTTCAGCATGTGAAAATGCAGCAAGGAAAAAAAATATCCAAATCAATTTTCAGCCAAGTCACTCACGTATTTACTAATGTGATTTTTCTTGATGGAAGCCTCAATTTTCACACCTTGTAAATGAATGTAGTAATTGTAGGACAGAAAACTATAAAACAATAACATGCCAAAAATATAACCTCTGCATCATTTAGGACGAGATGCATAACATAGTTTTGAGGAATCACCAATAGGACACATCCCCCACAAACGAAAAACACAAATCTTAGAGAATCAACTTCAAACTTTCAAAATCTAAAATTTACATATTACTCTACTTAGGTACTAACCATGCTACCATCATCAAGTCTAAAAAAGTAACTGCTTCTGATTCCAATCTTCTCATACTTATGTTGTCGTATGTCAGTAATCTGTGAGACAAAACCAGATCAATTAATTCATCCAACAAAAAAGAAATAGTTTTAAAAAGAAAATAAGAAATCCAATTGCCAATGGGAAGACCTATGACAATTCATGATCCAATGTTAATATAAATCTATAGTCACTGAGAAAAAATTAAAAAATGAATGCGGATATAAACAATTTCCTTTTCTATGCATATTAATTTTCTTATATTATTATTTCCTTATCTCCTTATGGACACAAATTATTACATTCTGTACAAAGTTTACCCTCTTAATATGAATCCATTGCTCTAACCTCAACCATGTAATTAGGTAACATTTTACAATACATGGTTCATCAAAATAAAAGCATTAGAAAAAAAAAAGATCAAAACCAAAATGGAATTCAACTAACCATGGTGGGTTTGAAGAACTACTTCAGCTTTTGCAAATTTTTCGGTTCAATCTGATATTTCTCCTGTTCCTAGCCTCGACATAAACTCCTGGGTTCACCTGTCCAGAATTATCACCCATTGATGCAGATCAAAACAGAAAGCTTGAAACACTACAACAAAACCCAGATACTGAGATGAATGCAAATGAAACACACCCCTATTTATGCATATGTGATAATGGATTTCAAATTCAAATACAACACATATTACTGCAAAAGGTGCCAAAACTCACCATAAGAGGACATTGTCTCGTAGGTTTTTTTTGACAGTCCTGTCTCGTAGTTGCTAGTGAACAAAAATGCAATCTTGAATAAAACACCTTCAATACATTCAAATTGAAAGAAAATTATAAAACTGGTATAAGCCACAGTGCTGAAAATTAAAAGAGCAGACAGTTTATCTTGTCATATGCTTGGCTGCACTCTTTCTACTGCAAACTCATTGCATATGGTTTTGATGGTTCAGAAATTGGGCACATCTTCCATACTCGAATGACTCTTACTTTAATCCTCCATGTATCCCTTCCACCACAAAGAGTTTTCAATCTACTGTTAGTTCCAGCTGAATGAGACATTGATATTGGTATTAAGATAAGATATGCAAGAACAAAAGCACAAAAAAATCCTAACATATCTCAACACAAATGACAGGTAGCTGAATGTGAGAAAAGATTAGCAAGGAGTGTCTATTTATAGAAAACAACATATATGAAGATGAGGGAACTCCCTTCAACGGTGGCGTATTGGTGGTTTTCAGCAAAATCAGAGATGAATTGACAACACCTACCAAACAAATACGTATGCTGACATACAATGAAGAAAAAAATTACATTTCCCCTAAACATCAATGGCAACCCCATCAGTCAATCATACAATTAAAAAAAATTCGGAATAGAGAGGAGTTTGCTGAGAGAGGAGTTGGGGAGTAAATCAAGGAGGACTTGAGTGAGAAAGGAAATAAATCAATAAATCTTTATATTCAATTAAATTACCAGATCGTGAATGATGAAAGGAAGGCGAAAGATGAGAGAAAATCAAGGGAGGGAGGCGAAAATGGCGTCTGCAATCGTGGAGGAGATTTCTTTCTCTCTACCACTCCTACTGTTATAACGGACGGAAACTGACGTTTGAGGTTGCGTGTGAGAAAATTTGATAATGGAAGGATGACTTAGTTACAACTTACCGATGTAATGGTTGATGGCGGGATGTGACTAATACCGCCGGAGAAGCCATGGAATACGCCGGAGATCAGGGAGAAGAGCGGCGCTGATAGGATACCCACGTGAAAGAGAGAACGAAGCAAGCAGGAGAGAGGTTCACCAAAAGTTTTTTAAGTTTCAACGGCCCAGATTAAATCTTATTGAAAACTATCATCATGGTCATTTATAGATGGGGAATGTGGACCGTCAGATCTGGACTAATAGATTCCAGCTAAAAAATAAAACAAAATTTGAAAAAATAACAAAAAGCGGTACACGTGGCGAGCAACGATTGGAGGTCTTGAAGGAATAGTGAAATTGAAACTTACGAATAAGAAGTAGTAGATATCTTCATTCTTCTACCATCAACGTCTTCATCATCTCCACCTTAATCTTTCTCATCACTCACCATCAACATCCTCATCACCATCATCGTCCCCTTTTTTAATTCAAGTAATCAAAATGATTTTAGCTTAAATTTTGTGGCCAACGAAGCTTCTTCTGTCTTCCGTTGAAATATCTGCGATACACATATAAACAGTGAGATAAAGAACATCAACAAGATCAAGACAACAAGTGGTTTGAACACTAACTCACTATCTTTTGCTGCTGATTCAATGGTAACAACTTATGCATCTACAAAAAAATACCCATAACCTAGGACAAACTAAACTCAAAATCCAACCAACCAAAAACCCCCCATGAAATCAGCCCAACCAACCCAGATCTACTCTCACCTCTCCGCCGCACCACATCACTACTTGCATGTCAAAAGCTTTACATGTGATGTTCTTAAATTAAGTGGATCTGCAAATTCAGTTGATTGTTCTTTGAGTCCACTATAAAAAGGATGAGATCGAAGCTTTGTGTTCCTGGATCTGTAAATGGGCACAAAGTGATAAATCTGGAGTTGATATGAAAACTTTTCCGTCAAAGTTCACATCTTTGACATCTAGCTCTGGATTTAAATTTGTGTAAATTGAGAGATGTGATTTTTGTTGATGGGGTTTGCATCTTGAAGCTCCAAGAAAAAAAAACAGTGGTGACAGCTTGAAGTTCTATATATAAATAAAAAAATAAAAAAATAGGACCCCAAACTCAGAAAGGGGGAAACGTATGAGAGAGGAAGGAAAGAGAGATGGAAGGCATGGTGACACAGTACCTCGACGGCGGCGGTGGTGCGATGAAGACAAAGCAGCTCAAATGAAATCAACATCTTTTTTTTGACATATTTTAATATATTGTGAATTACTGAAATAGTCATGGTACACCGGTGGACCAATTTTTAAAAGGTCCACCCTAGTGGGCACCCTTATATTCCTACAAATTCTCCTACTCATAACACACTAAATGAATTAAGAAGTTATTGTCTTTGATATCTTGGAAAATGTAAAAATCAATTAATTATTTCTTCATTTAGTGTGTAAGAGGATTTGTAGGAGGATGAAATAGGAGATGTAACAATGCTCAATTTTTAATTCTAGTAAAATATTAAAAAAAACATAGTGAACTGAAGTTTTTCAATAGCAAAATACTAAATACTAAACTAGGGAAAAAGTACAAATTTTATTTACTTAAAACCTGCCTATAAATGAAAATATAAAAAACCATAATTTAAAGCTAGTAGATGAGAAGCGTTTCTAGCTAGGATGGGTTGGATTTAACTTCCACCACCGACCCTTAATATATTTATGAAGAAAAGACTAAACAATAAATGAGAACAGTCCCACAAAGAAGTACAAACAAAAAAATTGACGGCCCACAAACTAAAAAACATCAAAGTCAACAAGGAAAAAGTGCCCAAAAAGCTCCCCCACAAAGCGCAGAGTAAGAACATAATTAACCAAAGCAAAACCTACAAGCCAACTATGCTTCCATCCTGAAATAAGAAACATTTATTTTCTTTTTCCCTTTGGTCTAATAAAAGCTATAGATTCCTAGAAAAAATAGAAAAATGCGACTTATTATAGGACATACAATTAGTGCGAAAAAAACAATAATATGTGCGGTGCTCCGGATTTAGGGATAGGGAGGGTGAAGGATAATAGATTTGGGTTGTGTTGAACCCCAAATTTAGGTATGTCTTAAGCTATTACTGGAGATTTAGAGAAAAAAGAAGAGTAAGAAAGAAGGAAGGAAGGAAGGATAAGGAAATGAAAAGAAGAGTAAGAAAGAAGGAAGGAAGGATAAGGAAATGAAAGTAGAACTTCTTCTTTAATTTGATATTAAAAATAAATTAAATGTTTTTAGTACATGTTGTTTGTCAATGAAAATAAATATCCGAGTTAATGATAAAACAATAACGGTTGATTCGGTTGTTCTTGATATAGGGTCATCTTCCCTCAACTCTTAATGGAAAATAAGAATTTTAAGGTAAGTTGCAAGAATGTGAAAATAATTTGAGCAAAAAGGGAGTCAGGCCCATACTACGTGCGCGCGTAAAGGGGGCAAATTCTCTGATTTGCACTATGTTGGACTAACATCGCCGAATCTCTTGACTCTTGCGCGTGAGGGTCTACCTCTAACCAAACTCTTTAACACCTCCAGAGGTTAAGTTCTGTATGTAGGCCCTTGAAATGTTCAATACATGAGAATGTGAGACTTTTGAAGTACACTATTTTTCAACAATCCCTCCCTAATTCTAATATTTTCAAATTATGTGTTATTTTTTATTAGAGAAATACAGTACATGCCAAATAAAAGAAAATAAGTGAATTTAATTGCTAAATGAAAACATATCTAACTAAATTAATGAACTATTCTAATTTTATACTACTTCCGATCTTATTTATAAAAAGCAAAAAAATTCACATAGTTTAAGAAATGTAGTTATACTAGATAAAATGCATTAAATTTAAAATAAACTTTCAAAATTACCTTTTGTTATTACTTACTCCATCCGTTCCTTATTAACTGTCCACTTTAAAAAAAAATTGTTCATATATATCTGTATACTTGGAGTTTCAAGAGAGCATTAATTGATGTTTTTCCAAGAAATACACTTACAGAAATAATAAATAAAGAAATATAAAATACATTTTAAAGAGTTTTAAAGGAAAACAAATAATAATTTTATGAAAATCAACATAATTAATTGTTTTCCTTAATTTGTGTGAATCTTCTCTTCCTAGACAGATAAATAGAAACGGATGAAGTATTAGTGTTGGAGAGTGGGAAAGAAAGAATAATTAATGAGACACATTTTACACGTTAAAATTAATAAGGGTATCATTAGAAAAAATAATTAATATAGCTCAAAACTTTCATTTAATTCTTCATTTTCAAAAAAAAACTTTTATTTAATTCTTATAAAAATGACTAAAATTTTTCTTATCTTTCATTTTTTAAATATATAAGACCGGAAGTAGTAACATGGATCTAAATAGACTTGACAAGTGGTCGGGTTCTGTAGAATCCATCTACACTTGTAAATAATTTTGTAATAAATTGAGGCAATATTGGCCGCAAGTTCTCATCAAGTTAGCAGCCCACCCAGCCTTGTGCATTTCACATGCAAAATTTATGGCTGATATCTGTACATGGGCCCATTACCTTTTCCAAGAAAAAAGTTATTCATTTATTTCTATGAGTCTAGATGGCTAGAGACAGAAATGAAGGAAGAAAAATAATATTGGATTTGATATATGACGTGATACGCTAGGGGTGAGAGAGTTGCTAATTTCTAGATTTCGGACAATCGGACCAGTTATTGTGCTGTGTGAGAATCCTTTCCACAATCATATCAATTATCAAGGATTTTGGGAGTATTTTATTACAATATTAAATATATTAGGTAGATGGTGAGTCAGAGTGAAGAGACCCCAGAGTGAAAAGTTGTGAAACGTGTTGATGATTGCACATCATACAGCAGTTTTAGTTTTGACGTTAGGGATGGTAACGGTAACGTTTGGGTAGGGTACTATAGTACCTATTTCTAGACCCGCGTTTTAAAAAATTACTCGGACCCGTATCATTCCCGTATGCTTGTATTAGTGCTCATTACTTACAATTTAGTTAACTAAACTTTTTAAATAAAAAACACTAGTAAAAATACAAAAAATTATCAAAATACTTAAGAAAAATCATTCAACTAAGTATATATATTTTTTTAGAAGGAAAAAGCAAGAAAAATACCACTTTAAATTTATAATTTTAGATTTATATAATATAGTCCTAAAGTTGTAGGTTATTAACTTACTAATTTTTTAAAAAAAAGTGGGAGTAAATTAGCAATATTTAAGTATACCTTAAATACTTCCTTATTTTTTATAAAAAAAGTAATTTTGAAAGCTATATCTTAAGTTAATTTGTTCATATATTACGAAATAATAATAATTATGATAAAAAATAATAATAATAATAATAATAATAATAATAATGTGTGTGCGGGTATAAGGCGGGTTGAGTACTATAGTACCCATAACTAGGGGTGTAATCAGACCGGATTGGTTGAAATTTAGGGTGTTTAAATGTCTCAACCAATCAAACATATTCGGTTAATTGGTTCGGATTTCATGATTTTTACTTTTAAACCCGAACCAAACCAACCCGATCTCAATCGGAATGGTTCAGTTCGGATGGTCGGATTTGAAATAAATAATATTATTTGAAAATATGCACGAAATCTATTCTAAAAGCGTGAAAAATTATTAAAAATATAGTAAAATCAAACATTTTTAAAGAACATAACATTCAATAATGACATAATTCATATAATCCAAACAAAACTAACATCCCTAATACAAATATAAATATGTAATGTAATGGGCTGAAAGTGTTTGAGCTTAATGTAAAAAAAACTCAATTGATTGGGTTGGTTTGGATTGATCGTTTTTAAATCTCCAAATCCGATACCCGAACCGATGGTGATCAGATTTAGTAAAAAAAATCCGAACTAAACCAATGATCTAATCCAACCCACCATAATGTACTCGGTTCGGATCTATTTGATCGGATTCGCGGATCGGACCATATCCGCTTACACCCCTACCCATACCGGCACCCATACCCACTACTTTTTACGGGTAATTACCCATACCCAACCCCATACTCATTTAGCGGGTTTTTACCCTGTCTATAGTGAGTATTTTTTGCGGGTATCCTATAGGTCCGAGACCCATTTTCATCCCTATTTGACGTCTATCTCATTTTTTTAATGGAAAATGTTTTATAAAAAATAGAAAGGTCTTGGACGCTATTAGACACTTAATGTTGTGTTTGGATATAGAGGTGAAAATGAGATGAAGGAATATTAGAGGAAAGAGGATAAAAGAAAAGAATATGAAGGGAAAGTAAGGGGATTTTGAAGTTGTTTGAATTGATTTAAAAGGAATGGAGAATGAAAGGAAAAATGAGAATTGTTTACATAATTACTATTTTACAATGTTATATAAATATTAAAAATATCATAATTAATAATATTGTTAAAATATGTGCAATTTTAATACAATAAATTACAATAATAATGATCATTAATTTTTTTATTATTAATTTGTATAAATAGTTAATGTAATAATTTTTAATTTAATTTGTTAACAAATTAGTTTAGGAATTAATAATTGGTTCATCAAATAGTAATAATATAAGTATATAAATAATTAATAAATCAGTATGAAATAAATAATCTATCTACATTTTTTTAATACATTAATTTTTTTAATTAATTATAAAAAATAGAATTAACTATCATCTTCAAAAAACAACTCGTTATTATTGAACTGTAAATGTGAAAATATTACTCCCTCCGTTCCAAAATGGTTGTTGTTTAAGGTAATGCACATAGTTTAAGAGCTCATGAATTGATATAATATTTGACTAAAACACCTATATTTAGAGTTGAGTTATATAAAGAGTCAGAATGATAATCATTGGTTAAGTGATTGATGGACATTGTGATTGGTGAGAATTGAAAGTGGTAGATGAGAGATACAATATTAAATAAGGGTGTATATGAAAGAAGATGTGACAAATGGTCTTAGATTTCTAAAACAACAACCATTTCGAAATATATGTGAAAAACTAAAACAACAACCATTTTGGAACGGGGGAGTAGAATTCACACATACCAATGCACATCATGTAAGATCAAGTTTTGATCGAGTAGTACAACTCTATGTTTTGATGATTACAAGTTAACATTTTAGTATGAACAATTATGGTACTCTAATGTGTTTTTCTGAGTGTGCTATTTACAGGCTCTGACCTCAATTCAATCTCACACAAATCAGAAACATTGTGCATAAAGAGTGACCCAAGCAACGCTTTCGCAACATCTATGTTCACTCTGAACAGTAGAAATGCTTCAGAAGATCTGAAGTCATACAAGCTCTGATATGGACTCAGTCACTTGAAGTTCTGAAGACCCAGACGTTCTGACAACCAAGAAACTCTGAAGGTTCAGATGTTCTGATGGTGTAGAAGACTCTGAAGATCCAGAAGCTGAAAAGTGGAAACTCTGATGTCCAGAAGCAAGATGACTCTGAAGACCATGTACTTCCCTCTGAGTTCAGAATCAGAAGATACAACGGCCAGAGGATCTGTGCTTCCCTCTGACTCGGATCAATTGGCTTCACAAGTTCCAACATGAAGCATTCGCCTGATCAGAAGTCTACTAGGTTTAAAGGTCAATTCACTATCCAAGTACAAAAGCAAATGTACTATCCTGACGACCTACCTAACATTCTCAGCCACAACAGAAGCTGGAATTTCCAGAACTGCCCTCCAACGGTAGCATTTCCATGCAGCGTTCAAACCCTAATCCTTGGAGTATAAATAGAGGCTGAAGATTGAAAGATGCGGTTGGAAGAATCACACACGCGCAAGCTATATTCAAAACCTTCTAAGCATTCTTTCATCTGAATTCATTGTGTTTACTATTAGCTTTTCAGAAGCAAATTCTTTATAAACATTCTTTCTTAAACAGTTTGTTTAGTTACCTTTAGGAGATCAAGGTTGATCGGATCCTAGAGAAGACTAAGAGAGTGAATCTTAGTGTGAGCTAAACCAGTGTAATTGTTAGTCACTTGTAGGTTTCAAGTGGAGTTGTAACATTTACCTGATTAGTGGATTGCCTTCATTCTAAGAAGGAAGAAATCACCTTAACGGGTGGACTGGATTAGCTTGAGGGATTTATCAAGTGAACCAGGATAAAATCCTTGTGTGCTTTTCTATCTCTTATCTTAAGCATTTTGTTCTCGAAAGATTTGCTAAAATCTTTAAGGTGGAAGTTTTATTTTGAAAACGTTATTCAAACCCCCCCTTTCTACCGTTTTTCATACCTTCAATTGGTATCAGAGCGCAAGTTCTGATTACCACACCTAACAGTGTTCAGTGATCCGACCGGTGTGAAAAACAATGGCTACCACCAGTGAAACTCAAAAAGATGGTTACAATGCAAAGCCTCCCATGTTCGATGGTCAAAGGTTCGAATATTGGAAAGATAGACTTGAAAGTTTCTTTCTGGGTTTTGATGCAGATCTCTGGGATATTATTGTGGATGGCTATGAGCGTCCAGTTGATGAAGAAGGCAAGAAGATCCCAAGGTCAGAGATGACTGCAGATCAAAAGAAGCTTTACTCACAACATCACAAAGCTAGAGCAATTCTTCTAAGTGCTATCTCTTATGAAGAGTACCAGAAGATTACAGATCGTGAGTATGCAAAAGGCATCTTTGAATCCCTGAAGATGTCTCATGAAGGAAACAAGAAAGTCAAAGAATCAAAGACATTGTCCTTGATCCAAAAGTATGAATCCTTCATCATGGAGCCAAACGAGTCCATTGAAGAAATGTTTTCCAGATTTCAGTTGCTTGTAGCTGGAATACGACCTCTCAACAAGAGCTACACAACAAAAGATCATGTCATAAGGGTCATCAGAAGTCTTCCTGAAAGCTGGATGCCCTTGGTGACTTCAATAGAGCTTACGAGAGATGTTGAGTGTATGAGTTTAGAAGAACTCATCAGCATACTGAAGTGCCATGAGCTGAAGCGCTCAGAGATGCAAGATCTGAGGAAGAAGTCAATAGCCTTAAAATCTAAATCTGAGAAGGCTAAAGCAGAGAAGTCAAAAGCTCTTCAAGCTGAAGCAGAAGAATCTGAAGAAGCATCAAAAGATTCTGATGAAGATGAGCTGACTCTGATCTCTAAAAGACTCAACTGTATCTGGAAGCACAGGCAGAGCAAGTACAAAGGCTCTGGAAAGGCCAAAGGAAAGTCTGAATCCTCAAGTCAGAAGAAGTCCTCAATTAAGGAAGTCACATGCTTTGAGTGCAAAGAATCAGGGCACTACAAAAGTGACTGTCCAAAGTTGAAGAAGGACAAGAGGCCCAAGAAGCACTTCAAGACCAAGAAAAGTCTGATGGTGACTTTTGATGAATCAGAGTCAGAGGATGTTGACTCTGATGGTGAAGTCCAAGGACTCATGGCCATTGTCAAAGACAAAGGAGCAGAGTCAAAGGATGTTGTTGACTCTGACTCAGAATCAGAAGGAGATCCTAACTCAGACGATGAAAATGAGGTATTCGCTTCTTTCTCAACCTCTGAACTGAAACATGCTTTGTCTGATATCATGGATAAGTATAACTCTTTATTGTCTAAGCATAAGAAGCTGAAAAAGAACTTATCTGCTGTTTCTAAGACTCCCTCTGAACATGAGAAAATCATTTCTGATTTGAAAAATGATAACCATGCTTTAGTGAATACTAACTCTGTGCTTAAGAATCAAATTGCTAAGTTAGAAGAAGTTATTGCTTGCGATGCCTCTGATAGTAAGCATGAATCTAAGTATGAAAAATCTTTTCAAAGATTCCTGGCTAAAAGCGTAGATAGAAGCTTAATGGCTTCAATGATCTATGGCGTAAGCAGAAATGGAATGCATGACATTGGCTATTCTAAACCAATTAGAAATGAGCCTTCTATGCTTAAGACTAAATCCTTGTATGAATGCTTTGTTCCCTCTGGTACCATTTTACCTGATCCTTTACCTGCTGAAGCTGCTAAACCTCCTCTTAAAAAGGGATCCTTCTCCATGTCTAAATATCATGCAAAAATTCCTTTACATTACCATGTTGAGAAACCCAAGGTAATCAGAACCTCTGGGGTAACTAACAAGAGAGGACCCAGAAAATGGGTACCTAAGGATAAGATTATCTATGTTGCAGATATCCTTGATAGCTCCACTGAAACACCAATCATGGTATCTGGACAGTGGATGCTCGCGTCACATGACGGGAGAAAGGCGTATGTTCCAAGAGCTAAAACTTAAGTCTGGAGGCGAAGTTGGCTTTGGTGGCAACGAAAAGGGTAAAATTGTTGGTACTGGTACTATTTGTGTAGATAGTAGTCCATGCATTGACAATGTTTTATTGGTAGACGACTTAACTCATAACTTATTGTCTATAAGTCAATTAGCTGACAAGGGTTATGATGTTATCTTTAATCAAAAGTCCTGCCAGGCTGTAAGTCAGATCGATGGCTCTGTTCTGTTTAACAGCAAGAGGAAGAACAACATTTATAAGATCAGATTATCTGAGTTGGAGGCTCAGAATAAGAAGTGCCTTCTGTCTGTTAATGAAGAGCAATGGGTATGGCATAGACGGTTAGGGCATGCCAGTATGAGAAAGATTTCTCAACTGAGCAAGCTAAACCTTGTCAGGGGCTTGCCCACTCTGAAGTTCTCTTCAGACGCTCTTTGTGAAGCATGTCAGAAAGGCAAATTCACAAAAGTCCCTTACAAGGCAAATAATGTTGTCTCAACCTCAAGGCCGTTGGAACTTCTACATATCGACCTATTTGGACCAGTGAAAACTGAGTCTATAGGTGGCAAGAGATATGGGATGGTCATTGTTGACGACTATAGCCGCTGGACATGGGTAAAATTTCTAACCCGCAAGGATGAGTCTCATGCTGTGTTCTCTACCTTCATAGCCCAAGTGCAAAACGAGAAGGCTTGTAGGATTGTGCGTGTCAGAAGTGACCATGGTGGAGAGTTTGAGAATGACAAGTTTGAGAGTCTGTTTGATTCCTATGGAATTGCACATGATTTCTCTTGTCCCAGAACTCCTCAACAAAATGGTGTTGTTGAGAGGAAGAACAGAACTCTTCAGGAGATGGCTAGAACCATGCTCCAAGAAACTGGCATGGCTAAGCACTTTTGGGCAGAGGCAGTAAACACAGCGTGTTACATTCAGAACAGAATCTCTGTGAGACCAATTCTGAATAAGACTCCCTATGAATTGTGGAAGAATATAAAACCCAACATTTCTTACTTTCATCCTTTTGGTTGTGTTTGTTATGTTCTTAATACTAAGGATAGATTGCATAAATTTGATGCTAAGTCTTCTAAATGTCAATTACTTGGTTACTCTGAGAGATCTAAAGGTTTTAGATTCTATAATACTGATGCTAAAACAATTGAAGAATCTATTCATGTTAGATTTGACGATAAGCTTGACTCTGACCAGTCAAAGCTAGTTGAGAAATTTGCAGATTTAGTATAAGTGTTTCTGACAAAGGCAAAGCTCCAGAGGAAGCTGAGCCAGAGGAAGATGAACCAGAAGAAGCTGGTCCCTTTGATTCACAAACTCAGAGGAAGATGAACCAAAAATCACTACAGCTCATCCTAAGGAATTGATTATGGGTAACAAAGACGAACCAGTCAGAACCAGATCAGCCTTCAGACCCTTTGAAGAGACCCTGCTCAGTCTGAAAGGATTGGTGTCCTTAATTGAACCCAAGTCAATTGATGAAGCTCTTCAGGACAAGGACTGGATTCTGGCCATGGAAGAAGAATTGAATCAATTTTCCAAGAATGATGTTTGGAGCCTAGTGAAGAAGCCTCAAAGTGTCCATGTAATTGGAACAAAATGGGTGTTCAGAAACAAGTTGAATGAGAAAGGAGATGTAGTCAGAAACAAGACAAGGCTAGTTGCTCAAGGCTACAGCCAGCAGGAAGGAATAGACTATACAGAAACATTTGCTCCAGTAGCAAGACTAGAAGCAATCAGACTGTTGATCTCCTTCTCGGTGAATCACAACATAATTCTACATCAGATGAATGTTAAGAGTGCCTTCCTAAATGGATACATATCAGAGGAAGTCTACGTTCATCAACCACCAGGTTTTGAGGATGAGAAGAACCCAGACCATGTTTTCAAGTTGAAGAAATCACTCTATGGTCTGAAGCAAGCTCCGAGAGCATGGTATGAGAGACTCAACTCATTCCTTCTGGAGAATGAGTTTGTAAGGGGTAAAGTAGATACAACTCTCTTTTGCAAAACTTACAAAGATGATATCTTAATTGTGCAAATTTATGTTGATGATATTATATTTGGTTATGCTAATCAATCTCTATGCAAAGAATTTTCTGAGATGATGCAGGCTGAATTTGAGATGAGTATGATGGGAGAACTCAAGTACTTTCTGGGAATACAAGTTGATCAAACACCAGAAGGAACATATATCCATCAGAGCAAGTACACTAAAGAACTTCTGAAGAAGTTCAATATGCTGGAATCTACAGTTGCCAAGACTCCAATGCATCCTACATGCATTCTGGAGAAAGAAGATGCAAGTGGTAAAGTTTGTCAGAAGCTCTATCGTGGTATGATAGGATCACTTCTATACTTAACTGCATCTAGGCCTGATATATTGTTTAGTGTTCACTTATGTGCTCGTTTCCAATCAGATCCAAGGGAAACCCACTTAACTGCTGTTAAGAGGATCCTGAGGTATCTGAAAGGCACCACTAACCTTGCTTGATGTATAAGAAAACATCAGAGTATAAGCTTTCAGGTTATTGTGATGCTGATTATGCTGGAGATAGAACAGAGAGAAAAAGCACTTCTGGAAATTGCCAATTTCTGGGAAGCAACTTAGTCTCATGGGCAAGCAAGAAGCAATCAACCATTGCACTATCTACTGCAGAGGCAGAATATATCTCAGCAGCAATATGCAGCACTCAGATGCTCTGGATGAAACATCAGCTGGAGGATTATCAAATCCTTGAGAGCAATATTCCAATCTATTGTGATAACACTGCTGCAATTTCATTGAGTAAGAATCCTATCTTACATTCAAGGGCAAAGCACATTGAGGTAAAGTATCACTTTATTAGAGATTATGTACAGAAGGGCATACTTCTTCTAAAGTTTGTTGATACTGACCATCAATGGGCAGATATCTTTACAAAGCCCTTAGCAGAGGATAGATTTAATTTCATTCTGAAAAATCTGAATATGGACTTTTGTCCAGCATGAAGATGGATCAGAACCTCTGACTATGATGCTTCTTCATCAAAAGATGTCTAGTCCAGAAGGTAACTCTATCAGAGTTTATGTACCCATTGGTGCTGACTCTGAACCTGAGACAGTAAACGTGTGTCAGTATCTCTGATACATAGTTCCTTGTGCCCGTGCTGACAGTCTATCCTAATGAGTGTTGATGTGCTTCTCTCCTGCGTGTGATATGTGTATTAACTGTTGCTATCATGTCTTTAATTTCTAACCGTTGATTTTAAATTGCTTTTTTATCAACAACGGTTACTTGTCAAAACCCACTATACACACACGTTCTCCTACACTTGCGGTTTTACATTCTCTTTCTTCAGTTTTTCAAAATCTTATCTCCACGATCTCTCTCTCTCTCTCTATTCATCCTTCACCTTCAACCCAAAACCTTCAACCGACTTTAAGATGGTGAGACAAACCAGAAACGAAGCTGCAGGTGCAACCAGGTTTCCTCATATGGTAGTAGGCCAAGCTACATGCCAATTGGGTCCTGAAACTCCAAATCAAGGTCAAGCTTCAGAGAAGATGATTCCAATTGCAGAACGGGGTTGTGCCGTTCACTGCGTTTATGCTCCGGAAGAACTCCAGGTGCTTGCTGAATGGAGATTCGACCTGGATAATATAGCTGCAAATGGGTATGATCTTCGTCCTGAAGTTCAAGTTCAGGGATGGGAAGAGTACTTCAACAGACTTAGAGGTCCAATTTATGACAAATTGGTCAAGGAATTCTGGAAACACGCGGACTGTGATGATACATGATGACCCTATTTTAGTAGTGTTTTTAGGGTCATTTCTTTGTGTGTTTTGAGTCTTTTTGTTGCGTCTCATGTAGTGTTTCATGCATTCTCATGCATTTTTATATTTTCTTTAGTCTTTATTTGGCTTTGGTAATTTAGTAGTTTTATAGGGAGTTTTCTTGCATTTTGAGTAAAGTTTAGGACTTGCATGGTTTTATTGTGTTAATTGAAGGATCTCATGTGCTAATAAGCTCTTTGAGCTTCTAGAATTTTCCTTGGCTTGTTGGTTAAGTTTCAGATCAGGAACTGAAGAAGGAAGAAGGCCAATAAGCATGGAATTGATGGAAAACTTAAAGAGGATTGAAAAGAGGAGTTTCTGAAGCCAAAAAGCCCTTTTCAAGCGAGCTCAAGCGCCTAGGCGCTGGGGGATGGGCGCCTAGGCGCCAATTGGTCCAGAGAGCATATTTTTTAAGTGCAATTGGCGCTCAGGCGCTCTGAATTGGCGCCTGAGCGCCCAGACTCGACCTGTTAGCCTTTAAATAGGCTTTTTGCCATTTCTTTTGAAACTTTTGTCATTTTTATCATTTTGTTTCATAAGTTAGAAGAGAGAGCTGGAGTTCTGAAGCTTTGGGAGCTTTCCCTAGGTCTTATGTTCCAGGTTTTATCTTTATTTTCTAGCATGGATTTCATAGCCATGTTTGGCTAAACACCTTTTTGCTTTGGGTTCCTTGTAAGACTCTTGATGTTTTAATCTTATTTCCTTTTTCTTCACACGAATCTTCTGAGTAAACCCTTGATTTCCATATCTATGCTTTATGTTTCAAGTTAGATCATGAGCTAGCTTTATGCTTTTCTATAATATAATGGAAATTTGTTATAGATTAGGGACATGATATGGGATTACCTCTTCTATGCTTGCTACTAGGAATAGAGTAGGGGTTGGGGTTTGTTGGCCTGAATTGCATGCTTAGTGCCTTTAGCAAATGTTTAGGTTGTCAAGGAATTGAACCTATCTTCTGACTTTAGAGGATTGTCTATTCAAGGCATTGATAGATGATTACATAGGCTATAACATCAAGGAGAGACTCAGAATTTTTGTGGGAAGAAGAGGTTAATTTAAAACTGATTTAGTTAAGCAAGAACCCAAGGCAAGATCACCATTGTTATCACACACTTACATTTCTTAAGTTTGTCACTCAATCACTTGAACAATCAATCATTAAAACTGAATTTTATTTGCTTTCCAACCTTGAACTTGACTCTTAAACTGAATTCACATTCCAATTCCCTGTGGTTCGATAAATTAAAACCCGGAGATATCTGTGCACTTGCAGATTGACCAACAAGTTTTTGGCGCCGTTGCCGGGGAATTGTTTTGTGATTTTTGGTTTAAGTTTTAAGTTTTAACTTGTCTAGAATTGGTGCTACTAATCTTTCTCTGTGAGTGTCATACGCAGGTTGCTTTCAAGAGAGGCACCACCATGGGTGGCTGCATGACAGAGGAGGAGTTGCAAGCCCACATTGAGGCAAGGATCCAGGAGGGTATCACCCTCCGCTTACGTGAACAAGAAGTTGAGAATGCCAACCGAACTCTTCGGGAACTAACTTCGGGGTCCATGAGCTTTGACTATCCCGGAAGTATTGTCATTCCCGAAGGAGTGGGGAACTTTGAATTAAGACCGGCATTCATCAACATGGTGAGCCAGAGCCAATATGGTGGAGGTTCCTCGGAAGATCCTCATGCTCATATGGAGAAGTTTATCCGGAATTGCAACACTTATCGGGTGGTGAATGTTTCTACAGAAGCAATCTGGTTGAGCTTATTTCCCTTCTCTTTGAAGGACGCAGCAGAGGATTGGCTAAACTCACAACCTCAAGGGAGTCTCACCACTTGGGAAGACCTTGCAGAAAAATTTACAACGAGGTTCTTCCCGAGGTCTCTCTTGAGGAAATTGAAGAATGACATCATGACATTCACACAATCCTCAGATGAAAATCTTTATGAGGCTTGGGAGCACTTTAAGAAGCTTTTGAGGAAATGTCCTCAACACAATCTCACCCAAGCTGAATGTGTGGCGAAGTTCTATGATGGGTTACTATATTCATCACGGTTTGGTTTGGACGCGGCTTCAAGTGGGGAGTTCGATGCTCTTCCTGTAAGGCCCGAGTTTTTAAGTTTATGCTAAGTGAATAAACTTCTTATTCACGATTAGGGTTGATGTAATGTGAAGGGAAACCTGAACGAAAGTTTATTAAATGAATATATTTATGAAGGAGAAAGTTCAGGAAAAGTTCAAGGATTTCATTATGATCGATAAAAGTTATAGCACGATCGTTACACGCTTAAACCTAGGTCAGAAACCCTAGTATATAGCTAATTTTCACTTTTAGGCACGCTGGCAGTTAATTCCAAAAATCTTCAGAGAAATGTTAGAACTTCTCTTTTTCCATATATCACCATCATTTCGAGGCGAAACTCTAGGATCTACGAACGTCCGATTCCAATCATCGGAAGTTTGCCGAAACCGAATCCCTGGTATTTCAAAACCCTAGAATTTCTCGACAATGAAGACTTTATCTATTCAGAGCTTCAAATGAATATTCTACACACGTACACCCATTTCTCTTGATGATTTCAATCTTTCTTCCGAAGGAAGTTTCCTATTCCGACATTCGATGCAAAAAGCAACTTATCGGGTAAAATAGTTTTATACCGACTATGCATTAGTTGCCAAAAATACAAGGAGACCTCTTTATAGTTTTGGAATTCTTTTGCCAAAACATATCTATTAATTCACGAAGAATGACGCCGGAAAAATCAGATTCGCGAAACTTTCATTTTCCCGCGAATTTCCAACCTTTATATATAGCAAAGAAAGGAAGAAAAACTCAAATTTTCCTCCATTTTCTCTCCTCAAACCCGCGGCCAAGAACAAGGAAGAAGGAAGAAGAATTTTGTTCATCGCTTGCTTGATCGTTGATCCGTTAGTTGCTACTTCAAGGCTTCGAGGTATAGTCGCTAATCCTTACCTCTGATCGCTTTTTCCATAGCTTCTCTGTAGAGTTTTCTGAGTGGATAGTTTATGGGTTTTTGCAAAACTATCCTGAATCTTTCATTTCTGATTCTAAACCTCTTCCTTATGCGCCCAAGATCACTTCTGCCGGGTTAGATTTTCCGTTATGTCGCCGGAATTCCGCCGGAATCAATTTGAACCTAAAATACCCATTTTTGGAGTTTTTGGTGTAAAGCTTCAACCTTTAGGCTGAAAACTATCGCCTTAGCTTAGTGCTAGTAGGATTAGTTGTCATAAACGTCGTTGGTGACGTCCCTGCAAAATTTTATTTTTGGGATTTCAGTTTTGAAAAATCCTAAGTTAAAAATCATGACCAAAATACCCCTGCGACAGTTTTTGATCCGATAATTTTTCCGAGTTCAGAATACCCTTAGTTACGGCTTATGAAAGCATAGGAACCAAGTTTGATCGAAGAAAAATCGAGCCCCATAATTGCACAAAGTGGCCGAGCCCTATTAGGGGGGAGGAGGAAAATTTCCTTTTCCGAAAACTTGTCTTTCGCGCTAGTTTATCGTACCTTAGGGTATAGATTACTTCGAGTAACCTTAGTAAGTATCGATAGCTTAGTTTCCGATAGATTCTGATAGTATTCTGTGATTTTATTGTAAAGGTGCTTTTGAGGATTTCCCCGAGGACCAACACTTTGAGAGCGAGGAAGCACTAGTTGATCATTCTGGAGAACTTTCAGGTGAGGGCTTCTCACTGAATCTCTAGTTAATGCTTAGGGTCGATGTTTCGACATTGTTTACTGTTTATGCACTGGAATTGTGTGTGATTGGAAAATGTTTTCTGAGGCTTCGGCTGACAATGTAGATGATTCATCTACTGAATGTTTTTGAGATTGTCTTACATGCTATGTGCTATGTGGGTAATCTAGGATGTGTGGTGCATGCTTTATATGCTAAGTGCTAAGTGTTTATGATGCGATTTATTGATATATGACATGTTGTTGATTGTGATAATTTAAATATGCTCTGTACTAGAATCTGAGTTTCTGAATGGTGAGAATAGCGGGCAGGTCATGCCGATTTTATTTTGAGAGTTTTGAGAAAGTTTGATAGGACGAACGAGGTTCGGGCCTTAATTTTGTTTAGTGGATCGAGACATCCTCTGGAAGCGACTTGGGATTGGGAGATCCTGAAAATGTATAAGACTTGCGATAAGACAAAATGGAATCTATTTTATAAAGAAAATTCATAAGACCTTAAATAACCTCAAAATCTTTAAGTAATGATAACAACCTCGAAGGAAGGCATTGGAAGTCAAATCATAGTTTTGGAAAAACGAGGAGTGTCGTCGGATCCAAGTGTTGAGTTTGTTGTTGTGCTGTTGGAGCAGCGTTTGTTGTTGTGCTGTTGGAGCAGCGTTTATTGTTGTGCTGTTGGAGCAGCGTTTGTTATTGTGCTGTTGGAGCAGCGTTTGTTGTGGTGCTGTTGGAGCAGCTATGTGTCGTTATGAAGTGTGTCTTTTGGTCGCAGAATCGACTTTACCTTAGGGTAAGCTTTTAGAGACTTTAACTTCCCTAGAACACGTGGCGACGTGTCGAGTGAGGACGGAGACGTTGTTTGACTAATCATTTTGCATACATGCAACATTAATGAGGTATTAACACAGGACGTACTCTGGACCTCGTCGGTTTCCAAAATGGTCATAAGACCCGGAATGCCGTGAAAGAGCGTTTGTAGACGTCTCTTGTAGCAGACCGAAATGGCAGACCTACGGGTTTACTGCTGATCTGACTACCCCTGTTGGAGTAAGAGGCACGCGGGCCGAAATGGCTCCACCGTGGCTGGTGTTAGGGCTGATCCGTTTGATGTCCATCCCTTTCCGGAATGCATGTGGTTGACTGGGTTAACCTGCATACATATCATGCAACATGCATACTAATTTAGTTGTTGAGTGTAATTGGTAATTGTTAAACCTATTTGGAACATGCTATCTGCTATTATTGTGTTTATGTTATTGTGGAACATGCAACCCTAGGAATGACATCTTTAGCTATAAGCCTAAGTGGCTATCTATTATTTGTACCTATTGGGTTTATTATCTACATAGTTCTTTAGAGTTGACCCTCGCGTCTTCTGTGTGTGTTTTGGCGGACAACGCCTTTTGTCAGATGAGTATTGCGGACTGGTTCACCATGGTCCACCCTTCGGGGGGGATTAGGTATGAGATGATCGATCAGGACGACCCCGGGTCGTGGGTGGTTGACCCCGCGAGCCATCGAGCGACGTATTCGGGGCGCATCATGGAGGACCACGTGGACAGTGGAGGACTCTTGAGGTCAGGAGTGTTGAGGCGATGCTCTATCAGCTTCAACTTGCCACCGGGCGTTCACTGCGGACCAGGATTCGGAGGAGCACCGCCGCCACCGTCATCTTCAGAGGAGGAGGATCCCTCAGAGGAGATTCCAGTGGGAGTGCCTTCGGCAGGGTCTAGTGCACCCTCTGTTGCGATCATTGATGATCAGGGTTCGGGCCCTAAGCCCGTGAGTCCAGCATCGGAGCGCACTGCGGTTGCGAGGGGAGGACGGATAGGGCTGGTAGACTTGGTCGTTCTGGATTCTGATTCAGACGACGATCATGCTAGCACATAGTTTTGAGTGTTGGTATGAGCTCCTCGAGTTAGGATTAGTGTAGGAGTAGAGTTTTAGCTATGACAGTCTTGCTTCATTTGTTACTTAGGGGACAGGGTAGATCCGCCTATAGCTTTTTGTGTGGTTTCCTTACGGGAATCACAGAGAGTTGGTTGGACTTAGGAGGTCTTATTTTCAGGCCATTGGGTCAGCTGATTCTCAGTTTTGAGGGATGGTGTTGCGGGCACTTCACCCTTTTCATTTGGTTTGTATATATTGCCTACGGGCGTTGCACTTTTCTTTCCGTCACTGGAGGTTACTCGTGACGAGGTTGTTACTTACAGCGGGGGCTGTTTATATATTGTATATTAGTTCTATTGCTTTTCGCTTTTGGGTTTTATTTAATTCAGTCTTGTCTTAGTTATTATAAAAAAAAAATATTTCACGTTTTTCCGCATTAAGTTTACTTTTGGTTACTAAAGTGACGCCACCGAAATCGGGGTGTTACACTTCCCCCACAAGCGGGGTATGACTTGATAGAGAAAATGGCGATGAGGGCCATGAACTCCGAGAATGAACGCCAAATCCGAAGAAGTTCTTTTGAAGTGGAATCTTATGATAAGCTCATAGCCTCCAACAAGCAACTCTCCGAGGAAGTAGCGGAAATGCGGAAACATATTCAGGATGCCAAGTCAATTGGAGCGAGAGTAACTAGTTTGGAGTGCAAATTTTGTGGTGAATCTCATGATAGTAACCAGTGTACTGTTAATGATGATGTTGGTAAGGTCAGAACATTGACTCAAGAAGGAAGAGCTCCAACCTCAGAACAAGGGCCTCTTGTCCAGCCACAAATTGTTTTAAAGACGGTTGGCAAGAAGAGTCTTGAGGAGCTGATTGAGAGATTCATTGATCATACATCGAGCAATTACAAGAGCCATGATATGGCTATCAAGAGCTTGGAGAGTCAATTGGGACAGCTAGCAAAGCAAATGTCCGAGAATCACCAAGGTAAGTTCTCTTCCGAACCTTTAACTTTGACTGGGCAACAAAATACTGTTGTTGTTTCCACTAGGAGTGGAAGAGTGTTACATGAGCCAGAGAAAAAAATTGAGGGAGAGAAAAATGAGAAAGCTGAGGAAGAAAGGGATGAGGGTGTTATGGAGGAAAGAGCTAGAGAGCCTACTAGGACTAGAGTTGTAAATACCCATACTCCTGAACTCCGCAAGATTCCATTTCCCAAGGCTTTGGTGAAGAAAAATTTGGATAAACAATTTTCTAAGTTCTTGGAAGTTTTTAAGAAACTCCATATTAATATTCCTTTCTCCGAAGCCTTGGAGCAAATGCCAATCTATGCTAAGTTCATGAAAGATATCCTCAGTAAGAGAAGGAAGTTGAGTGAGGTTGATGAAACTATCTTGATGACCGAAGAGTGTAGTGCCATTTTGCAAAGGAAGATGCCTAAAAAGAGGAGGGATCCCGGGAGTTTTACTATTCCGGTGGAGATAGAGGGGTTAACTGTGGTAGAAGCCTTGTGTGATTTAGGAGCGAGTATCAACTTGATGCCGCTTAGTATGTTTAAAAGGTTGAACTTAGGTGAGGTTACCCCAACTATGATTTCTTTGCAAATGGCGGATAGGTCCTTAAAAACCCCTTACGGGATCATTGAAGACGTTGTGGTTAAGGTGGATAAGTTTGTCTTCCCAGTGGATTTTGTCATCTTGGACATGGAAGAGGACTCTAAAGTTCCTCTCATATTGGGGAGACCATTCTTAGCCACTGGTGAGGCTGAGATTAAAGTGGCTAAGGGAACTCTAACTTTGAAAGTAGGTGAAGATGAGGTCCTCTTCAATATTTTTGACTCTTTAAAACACCGAGCGGATGAGGAAGTTTTCCGATGTGAAGTGGTGGATGAGCTCGTGTGTGAAGATTTTGTTAGGATATCTATTAAGGACCCCTTGGAAACAACAATCATGGAGGGATTAGAAATAGAGGACCAAAATCTCGAGAGAGAACTTGATTCTTTGTACCATGAGGTTAATGCTACTCTATCTCAATTAGAATCTGTCTCATCTCTTGCCACCAAAAGCATTTGGAAAGAAGAATTAACTAGGGATGAGGAGATTCCAATTGAGGAGAAGAGTGAGCTCAAGCCACTCCCTTCCTCTCTCAAGTATGCTTATCTTGAGGAAGGTGAGAATAAACCTGTTATTTTGAATAGTGCTCTCACTCCCTTGGAAGAGGAGAAACTCCTCAGAGTTTTGAGGGATCACAAGTCGGCTTTGGGTTGGACTATTGATGATATCAAAGGTATTAGTCTTGCGATATGCATGCATAAAATTTTGTTGGAAGAAAATTACAAACCTATAGTCCAACCTCAAAGAAGACTTAACCCTTCCATGAAGGATGTGGTGAGGAAAGAGATAATCAAGTTGCTTGATGCAGGTGTGATTTATCCCATTTCGGATAGTGAATGGGTAAGTCCCGTTCAAGTGGTTCCCAAGAAAGGAGGCATCACTGTGGTTGCCAATGAGAACAATGAGTTGATTCCCACTCGTCAAGTGACGAAGTGGAGGGTTTGCATTGACTATCGAAGGCTGAATTCGGTGACTAGAAAGGATCACTTTCCTTTGCCCTTCATAGATCAAATGCTGGATAAGTTGGCTGGGCATCAATACTACTGTTTTCTTGATGGTTATTCCGGGTACAACCAAATTTGTGTTGCACCGGAGGACCAAGAGAAGACGGCATTCACTTGCCCTTACGGCGTGTTTGCTTATAAGAGAATGCCATTTGGGCTTTGCAATGCCCCAGCTACTTTCCAAAGGTGTATGTTTGCTATTTTCTCTGATTTGATAGAGACTTGCATCGAGATTTTTATGGACGATTTCTCTGTTTTTGGTCCAAATTTTGATGCTTGTCTAGGGAATTTAGCCTTGGTTCTGAAAAGATGTCAAGAGACCAACTTGGTCTTGAATTGGGAGAAATGCCATTTCATGGTTAGGGATGGCATAGTTCTTGGACACAAGGTGTCCGAAAAGGGGATTGAGGTTGATAGAGCTAAGATTGAAGTCATTGAAAAGCTCCCTCCCCCGACTAACATCAAGGGTATTAGGAGTTTCCTCGGGCATGCTGGATTTTATAGGCGGTTTATTAAAGACTTTTCCAAATTAGCTAAGCCTATGACCAACTTGCTTGAGAAGGAAGCACCTTTTACTTTTGATGAGAATTGTTTGAAAGCTTTTGAGTCTATTAAAGAGAGTTTGGTGACGGCCCCGGTAATTGTTGCTCCGGATTGGTCTCTACCATTTGAGATCATGTGTGATGCTAGTGATCTAGCTTTAGGGGTTGTCTTGTGTCAAAAGAAAGAAAGAGTGTTGTATGTGATATACTATGCAAGTCGAGTGTTAAATGAGGCCCAAAGGAACTACACTACAACTGAAAAAGAATTGTTGGGTGTAGTCTTTGCGTGTGAAAAGTTTAGGCCTTACATCTTGGGTTTTAAAGTGATTGTTCATACTGACCATGCTGCTTTGAGGCATTTGTTTGCTAAACAGGACTCTAAGCCAAGGTTGATTCGATGGGTCTTACTCCTTCAAGAGTTTGACCTTGAGATCATTGACCGGAGAGGCAAGGACAATGGCGTGGCAGACCATTTGTCAAGATTGGAAGGTGGGGCGTGCAGCCCAATACCTATTCAAGAGGAGTTTCCGGATGAGAAACTCCTAGCTGTTTCCACCGAGGAACCCTTACCCTGGTATGTACACTTTGCTAATTTCCGTGTTGCTGGACTTATTCCCCATGACTTGTGTAAGACCCAAGTTTTTAAGCTTAAAATAAGTGGAAGAGATCTCCATTTACGATTAGGCTTGAAGTATCGTGAAGGAAAAACCTGAACAAGAGTTTATCGGAAGGAATAAATTTATGAAGGAGAAAGTTCAGGAACAGTCTAAGAATCGTATCGAAGTCGATAAAAGTTATAGCACGATCGATATACACTTAAACTTAGGGCAAGAGCGCTAGAATTAGCTGATTTCCACTTAAAGACACGATGGAAACTAATTCCAAAAATCTTCAGAGAAATGTTAGAATTTCTCTTAATCCTTATATGACCATCGTTTCGAGGCGAAACTATAGGATCTACGAACGTCCGATTTCAATCATCGGAAGTTTGCCGAAACTGAAACCCTGGTATTTCAAAACCCTAGAATCAACCGACAATGAAGACTTTTTCTATTCAGAGCTTCAAATGAAGATTCCACACGCGTACACCCATTTCTCTTGATGATTTCAATCTTTCTTTAGAAGGAAGTTTTCTATTCCGACATTCAATGCAAAAAGTAACTTATCGGGTAAAATAGTTTTACACCGACTTTGCATTAGTCACCTAAAATACCAGGAAACCTCTTTTGAGTTTTGGATTTATGTCGCCAAAACCTATCTTAGAATTCACGGAGAATGAAGCCGGAAAAATCGGAATCGCGAAACTTTCATTTTCCCGCGTTTTTCCATCCTCTATGTAGCAAGCCTCGAAAACCAAAAATCATACTGATATTTCTTTGAAGAATTAGAAGATTCAGCGGGGTGAATATCGTGTCTAAAATACGTTGGAATCAGTAGGAAGAAATCGGGATCGCTTTTATATTTTTATCTTAACTCTATGAGTTAAATCCTCCGATATCTAAACAAAACTGTACCGGTTTACAAAATATCTATTCATTCTTATCCAATCTCTGATAAATATCTATTCAACCTTATCCAATCTTTAATAAATATCTGTTCATACTTATCCAATCTTGATAAATATCTATTCATACTTATCCGATCTTTGATAAATATCTTCCATTTCATTCCCTATAAATATGTGAAGCTTGAAACAAAAACCTCACAAACACACACACACAACCCGCGGCTTGGAGAGAAGAAGGAGGAGGAGAGCTTTTCGTCGATTCTTGTCTGATCGTCCCACAGTTCGTTGCTACGCGTAGGCCTCAAGGTACTGACGCTTTTGCTTACTTCTGATCGTAAATTCTGCCGCTTTTCTCTATACTTTTCTGTACTCTTAGTTTTGAGGTTTTTGCAAAACTATCTAGATAACTTCATCTTTTTATCTAAATTTATTCCCTGCGTGCCCCTGAGCATGTTTAGCGGATTACATTTTGCTGATTCTCGCCGAATTGCTGCCGAGTTTCAATTCTGCTCATAATACCCATTTTTGGCTAAAGTTCCAACCTTTGGGCTTAAAACCCTCGACTGAGCTTAGCGTTAGTAAGATTAGTCGTCATAATCGTCGTTAGTATCAACCCCATCTAATTTGTTTTTCGAAACTCTGATTTTGAAATTCTGAGCTGAAAATAATGACCAAAATACCCCTGCGACAGTTTTCGATCCGATAATTTTTCCGAGTTTAGATTAACCTTAGTTACGACTAATGATAACCTAGGAACCAAGTTTGATCGAAGAAAAATCGACACACACAATTACCATGTGTGGCCGAGAGCTACCCTAGGAGGAGGAAGAAAATTTCTTTTTTCAAAAACTTGTCCTTTCGCGCTAGATTATCGTACCTCGGAGTATATGCTACTTCGTGTAACCTTAGTGAGTATTGATTGCTGAGTTTCGGTTAGATTCTGAGGGAATTCTGTGGTTTTTACTCTAAAGGTTATTTTGAGGAATTTCCTGAAGAACAAGGAGCTGATTGTGAAGGAGCGTTTGAAGAGAACTCTGGAAATTGGCTAAGGTGAGGGCTACTCACTGAATACTAGATAATGCTTTAGGTGTCGACGAATTCGACTTGATTTATTGTTTATGCACTTATTTGTGTTTGACTGAGAAATGTTTTCTGAGGCTTCGGCTGACAATGTAGATTATTCATCTACTAACTGTTTCTTGAGTTTGAATCATATGCTATGTGCAAAATGGTTAATTTAGGATGTGTGATATCTGCTCTATATGCTAAGTGCTACATAGTTAATCTAGGATGTGTTAATATATGTGCTATGATTGTTGGACTGTGCTAATTTAACTATGCCATTACACCTATATCTGTTATGCTTCAGAGTGAGGATAACGGGCATGTCATGCCGATTTTATTTTGAGATTTTGGGGAAGTTGATGGGACGGACCGAGGTTCGTACCCTATTATTGTTTTAGTGGATCGAGACCTTCTCAAAGGAAAATTGATTTTTAAAATGATATTGGAAAAACCCCATTTGAATTCACGTAAGAACTTGGGTTGTTCTGTCTAAGGAAAGAAGGGCTTTTAATGAGGCATTGTGCCCGGCCAGCTTACCTGGGAACTTCTCGGGCCATTACTTGGGGGATGATGGACCTTTTGTTTTGAGACCTTCTCCAGGGAATCATTGGAATTATGGGATCTTTGAAACTAATAGGATTAGAGACGAAACTTAAACAATTTCATAATGAACCTCCATAATGTATTAAACAACCTCAAAACCCTTAATATAATGATAAAAGACTCAGACGAAAGTTTAGGGCTTGAACATTAAGTTTTGAAAATGAGAAGTGTCGTCGAGTCCTAGAGTTGAGAAAACTAATAAGTTTCTGAGTATGTTGATACTCCTTCGCTCTTTGAGCAGTTTGTTTAGCCATCCAAGGGATGAGCCGAGAAGCTTCACTGAGGTGTGAGACCTTGTGAAAGCGTGAATCTTCACTGAGGCGTGAGACCTTGTGAAAAGCATGGATCTTCACTGAGGCGTGAGACCTCGTGAACAGCATGAAACTTCATTGAAGCGTAAGACTTCGTGCAAGTGTGTAAATTCACTGGGGCGTGAGACCCCGTGAAAGCATAAAACTTCACTGAAGCGTGAGACTTTGTGAATGTGTAAGACTCCACTGAAGCGTGAGACTTCGTGAGAGCATTGATGACTCGAAGAGTTATCGTGAGTGGTTGCACTCATTTTTACGATTAATTGTATTTTGTCGCAGAATCGACTTTTACCTTAGGGTATTCTTTTTAGAGACAAATAAGTTAGTTAGAACACGTGGCGACGTGTCGAGTGAGGTCGGAGACGTTGTTTGACTAATCACTTTGCATTCATGCACACATTTTGAGGTTAATACACGGCGTGATACCGGACCTCGGTGGATTCCAAAATGGTCATAAGACCCGGATTTCCATATAAGAACACTGCGGTGATTCTTAGTAGCAGACGGAAATGGCAGACCTTCGGGTTCACTGCTGATCTGACTACACTTTGTGTGGTGTAAGAGACACGCGAGCGGAAATGGTCCCACCGTTGCTGGTGCTAGGATTGACTCGTTGATGCCCATCCGTTCCGGAATGCATTTGTTAACCAGCATTGCATTTCATGCAACATGCATACTGACTTAGTTGCTGAGTGTGATTGATAATTGTTAATCTTATCTGATGCATGTTAAGTGTTATTACTGTCTTTTATATTCATTGTGAAATATACAACCCTAGGATGCTATCCCTAACTTATAAGCCTAAGTAAGCTATCTATATCTGTATCTATTGGATTTATTATTTACATAATTCTTTGGAGTTGACCCTCGCGTCTTCTGTGTGTGCTTTGGCGGACAAACGCCCTTTGTCAGATGTCTATGGCGGACTGATTCACGATGGTTCACCCTTCGGGGGGAACTAGGTTCGAGATGCCGGGATAGGAGCGCATCGCGGTAGCGAGAGGAGGACAGATGGTGTACATAGACTTGGTCGTTCTGGATTCAGATTCGGACGACGATCACACTAGTATGTAGGTTTTAGTGCTGGCGTGAGCTCCTCGAGATGGGATTAGTGTAGGAGTAGAGTCTTAGCTCTGACCGTTATGTTTTCTTTTGGGAACAGGGTAGTTTCCCACCTATAGCTTTTTGTGTGGTTTCTTTACGGGAATCACAGAGAGTTGGTTGGACTTAGGAGGTCTTGTTTTAGGCCGTTTGGGCTAACTCATTCTCATTTTTGAGGGATAGTGTTGCGAACACTTGACCTTTCTTTTGGCTTGGTACTACAGCGGGGGCTGTATTTATCGTATATTAGTTCGGATATCCTTTGTTGTAGAGTTTCTATTTCTTCCAGTCTTTGGTTCTATTATCGAAAACAAAAATATTCACGTTTTTCCGCTTTAATTTCTTTTTGGTTACTAAAGTGACGCCACCGAAATCGGGGTGTTACAACTTGACATGGCAGCAAAAGAAAAAATTTCTGCATGATGCAAAATCTTACCTCTGGGATGACCCTTTCCTTTTCAAAATTTGTTCTGATGGAGTCATTAGAAGGTGTATCCCAGAAGTTGATTTTGAGAAAATTCTTTGGCATTGCCATGGATCAAGTTATGGTGGACATTTTAGTGGGGAGAGGACCGCTGCTAAGGTTCTCCAAAGTGGTTTCTATTGGCCTACACTGCATAGGGATAGTAGAGCTTTTGTTGAGAGTTGTGATAGATGTCAACGAACTGGTAACATCTCAAGGAGAAATGAGATGCCCCTCAAGAATATTTTGGAAATTGAGTTGTTTGATGTTTGGGGCATCGATTTCATGGGACCTTTCCCACCTTCTTTTGGTTGCCAGTATATTTTAGTGGCTGTGGATTATGTTTCCAAGTGGGTTGAAGCTGCTGCACTCTCAACAAATGACTCTAAGGTGGTGGTTGCTTTTCTAAAAAAGAATATTTTTACTAGGTTTGGTGTACCTAGGGCAATTATAAGTGATGGGGGTACCCACTTTTGCAACAGAGCTTTCGAGTCTCTCTTGGAAAAATATGGTGTTAAGCACAAAGTGTCTACCCCCTATCACCCCCAAACTAGTGGGCAAGTTGAGATTTCTAATCGGGAGTTGAAACGTATTCTTGAAAAGGTGGTAGATTCTTCCAGAAAGGATTGGTCAAGGAAACTTGACGATGCTTTATGGGCCTACTGAACCGCTTTTAAAACTCCGATTGGTACCTCTCCTTTCCATTTAGTTTTTGGGAAAGCGTGTCACTTACCTGTGGAATTAGAACACAAGGCCTATTGGGCCATAAGGAAATTGAACTTTGATTGGAAAGTTGCTAGCGAGAAGAGACTCTTGCAATTGAATGAGCTTGATGAGTTTCGACTCCGAGCTTACGAGAGTGCTAGCATCTATAAGGAAAAGACGAAGAAGTGGCTTGATAGGAAAATTTTGAATAGGGAATTTGTCTCAGGGCAATTGGTGCTGCTCTTCAATTCTAGATTGAGACTCTTCCCTGGGAAACTTAAGTCTAGATGGTCGGGACCCTTTGTGGTCAAGAGGGTGTTTCCTCATGGTGCTGTTGAGGTTGAAAACCCAGAGACCAAGAACGCTTTCACCGTGAATGGACAGAGGTTGAAAGTGTACCAAGGTGGTGAGGTGCTGAAGTTGGAAACCATGTTTTTCAAACCTCCTTGATAAGGGGGATAGTCTACCTAAGACTATAACAATGGGCTGCTTGGGAGACAACCCAAGTTTTGTTATTTTTGCTTGTTTGTTTGTTGCATTGTGCAGGGATTGAGAGCCTAAATGCTAGAGTAGGAGGTGACTCTAAGACCTCCATGGTAATTGGTAAAGAAGGTTGAAATTCTAGATCCCTTAGAACAAATGTCCTGCACGATGCTGGGACAATCGATTAGAACATCATACAACTGAAAGACCTGAACACGAAACAACAAACAACTAAAAGGAAACAAGACACAGGAAGTTGTTAACCCAGTTCGGTGAAACTACACCTACGTCTGGTTAGCTTTCGCCCAATGAAAAGGAATTCCACTATCTCAAGAACTAGGTATTACAGACCCACATGAACACATCAAGTTCATTGTTCTTAACCTATTCTACCCAGTGGTATTCTACTTAGAACCACAGCCTAAGTATGAGAGCCCCTCTCACTTTTCCTCAATCACTGCCACAGTGATTGGTGAACAACAATAACACAGAGTTTGTTTGACACTCAAACACAACACAGAACTCAGTCTCACTTTATAGAATCAGTGAGCAAGACGAGTTCACAACTAACAAAGACAAAGAACAACTTACACTCTTAAGAACACTTGATCTTCAAGGTAATTCTCTCGATCAACATCAAGCTTCAGGTCTTTGTCAATATATATACTTCAGCAGAGGCGGCTAGGGTTTATTTGGGCTGAAGAACACTTTGATCCAACTCATATCAGCAGAGAATCTTTCAAGATCTGATATGAGTGATCAACAAGTAAAAATAGAAACAAATCTTTTTAATCACAGATTTGCTTCAACAATTACAACCCGCAACTGGCTCCCAACACACAGTTACTTGACCTTCAAGTAAGCACAGATCATACCATAAAGCATAACCACAAGGGACCCACTTGCATGCCAGCAGGGGCGGATGTCCTGGCCTTCATCAAGGCAGATGTCACAACATCGGCTAGGACATCAGGTTGTTTTTTTTTACAAAATTGATGACAACAAAGGAACAACAATCTCCCCCTTTGTCAAATTTTGACTAAAAACAACTTCACTACCAGAGAGGGAAAAAATATCAAAATCATCAGAGTCAGCAGCAGGAATACTCCCCCTCAAACCAATGCATCCACAACAGCCAAAACATGGAGGAACTCCCCCTCAAAAGATGCATCCAAATAAACACTGCATAAAGTATATAGAACCCATATGCAACACAGTACAAACTAAGCAAGCACACTTGGTACTACTTGAACAGAAGCTAGCTTGTAGCACTTGAACACTTGAACATAAAATATCTCCTGAACTGGTCTTGTCTTGACAAAGCTGCATACTTATTACATAACATAACCAGAATACCAAGTCTTCAAAAAAAACAACCACAACAAACTACTACTCTACTACTACTCCCCCTTTTTAGCACAAATTTGGCAAAGATGGAAAGAATTGAACCAAGGCCAACTAAAAATCAACAAGAAGATGCACTAAACACCAGAAGAAGAGGAGTGTTCCTCATCATTTTCTGCAGATCCTTCCCTCTCAGCATCAGCTGCATGCTCACCCTCTTGACCAGCTTCCTCCTTGAGAGTTTGAATGAGAGCATCCACCTTAATCTTCCTAGCAGCAGCAATCCTGATCGTCTCTTGAAGTTCCTTGGAAATGGCCTCAAGTTCAGCAATGACACTGTGAGTGCCTGAGGCAGACATAGAGGCAGGAACAGATGTCCTACTGGATGGCAGATCAATGTCCAGGACATGAGGGTCCAGGAACAACCGTTGGTCCAAGGTGATGGGAGGGCCTTTAGGCACAGGAACATCATCAACAGTGAGGATATTAGGATGTTGTTTCAGAATGATAGCAGTCAGTAAAGAAGGAAAAGAGATGGGGAGTTTCACTGCACAGGTATCTGCATGCTTCAAAGTTTGGGAAAACACAAAGTTGCCAAAGTCATAAGCAATTTCAGTCCCAATGCGATAGAGAAGCTTGGCAAGCATAGCAGAAACAGCAGAAGTATGGTTAGAGGGAACCCAATTCACCACTCCAATCCTATTCAAAATAGCATACTTCACACTCAGAACCCCAGTTGACAGAAGCTTCTTAGCAGGCCACTTCTTTACTCTTCCAGCAGTCAATTCCTCAGCAACCGTATCCAGAGAAAGTTCTTCTTCAACAAATTCAACCACACTTCTTCCAAGGGTTTGGTTGATGATAGCAGGAGAGAAATTCACACACTTACCCCTGACAAACACTTTCCTGAATTCAGGACTGGCAGAATTATTAACATCATCAGAGAGATTGACAATAAATTCCTTTACAAGCTTGTCATAACATTTTCCTATGTTCATCACAGTCTGCCTCAACCCTGCTTTTGCTATCAAGGCAATGATCTCTTTGCAGGCTAACACATCAGAATCAATCTCCCTTTCTTTAGCAACACGTCTTTGATAGACATATTTCCATTTGAAGGCATTTTCTGGAGCATGAATAGACACATTATCTAGAGGAACATTAGGAATATCTGAGGGAATACGCTTACCAGAGAACATTTTCTTCTCCGAGGCGGTGATGTCCAGGACATCGCCTTCAACATCTGATTCAGTCTCCAAATCGATTCTGGAACCTTTATGCTTTTTCCCAGTAGTCTTCTTGGCTTTCTTCCCTGATGATTCCACAGCTTTCTGCTTGCCTTTCCGTGACGCATCGGTTGCCCTTGATTTTGAAGATCCAGTAGGGATCTTGGTTTTCTTCTTCTTGACAACAGGGATTTCTTCAACAGATGCTCTTCTTCGCTTAAGCATTCTGGCAGCAACACTTGCCAGAGGCACATCCTCTGAATCTTCATCATCAGAGACATCATGAACAGTGGGAGGGGTCTTCATCGATTCCTCTGACAAGACATCCATTGAGTTTGCAGCCTTGGAATCAGAACTCTTGGATGAAGAGGAAGAATCCTTTGAGAGTGAAACTTCCTTGGCAGGCTTATCAGACAATGTCGCGACATCGTCTTCAACATTTGCAGAGACAGAAGTATTGGAGACTTCCTCAGGCACAGGGGCTTCTGGGTTTTGCATGGGGGTTGCACGAGACTTGTAGTGCTTCTTGGAAGGAGTTCTTGAGTTCTTCTTAGATTGAGAGGAAGAACTTGTGTGCAAACCCATAACCCTAGCACCACCAGCAGTTCTCTCTATCTTTCCTTTCACAGACTCTTTCTTGCTTGAAGACATGATGAACTGGTAAAGCAAACGAACAAAAACAAGAAATTGAGAGAAACGTAAGTGATGAGAATCAGAAATTGTTAGAGCAAGATTGGCAACTTGTGGTGAGAATGTGATGAAGTCATTGGTGATGATTATATAGCAGTTGAGTGAGAAGGAAGCAATGATGTCCCAACGGCAGTTAATGGTAGTTACGAGGAAACTAGCCGTTAGACAGAAAAGGGGCTTTAATTGCTATGCTTCTTCGAAGAGGCAAATCCCAAGATTTCCTCTTAATTTGTCAAATGTAGCAGCATCTAAGGGTTTGGTAAAGATGTCAGCCAATTGTCTCTCTGTGGGGACATGTTCCAAAGTAACAATTTTATCCTCCACTAATTCCCTGATGAAGTGATGTCTGATATCTATGTGTTTGGTTCTGCTATGTTGTATAGGGTTCTTGGCAATATTGATAGCACTCAAATTGTCACAGTACAATGTCATGACATCTTGCTCAACTTCGTATTCCTTGAGCATCTGCTTCATCCAAATAAGCTGAGTACAACTGCTTCCAGCAGCTATATATTCAGCTTCAGCTGTGGATAAAGACACGCAGTTTTGCTTCTTGCTAAACCAAGAAATTAAGTTGTTTCCAAAGAAGAAACACCCTCCAGATGTACTCTTTCTATCATCAGCACTCCCTGCCCAATCTGCATCACAATACCCTACAAGGGAAGAATTAGTATCATTTGTATAAAGAATCCCATAGTCACAAGTACCATTTATGTACTTAATGATTCTTTTCACTTGTAAGAGATGACTGGTCTTTGGAGCAGCTTGATATCTTGCACAAGCACCAACAGCAAAGGTAATGTCAGGTCTGCTAGCAGTGAGGTACAACAAGCTTCCAATCATGCTTCTATATAAGCTTTGATCAACATCCTCTCCCTGATTGTCTTTAGACAGCTTGATATGTGTAGCAGCAGGAGTCCTTTTATGTCCAGATTTTTCAAGTCCAAATTTCTTGACGATGCCCCTAGCATACTTACTCTGGGAAATAAACATTGAGTCTTCCATTTGTTTGATCTGAAGTCCCAGAAAGTAGTTCAATTCACCAACTAAGCTCATCTCAAACTCTGACTTCATTTGTTGGACAAAATGTTCCACCATCGAGTTCGACATCCCACCAAACACAATATCATCAACATATATCTGTGCAATCATGAGTTTTCCTCTTTCATTTTTCACAAATAATGTCTTGTCTATTCCTCCCTTGCAATAACCATTGCTCACCAGAAACTCTGTAAGGCGTTCATACCAAGCTCTAGGGGCCTGTTTTAATCCATACAGGGCTTTCTTGAGTTTGTAGACATGTTCAGGATGATGTGGATCTGTGAATCCCTTTGGTTGTTCAACATAAACTTCCTCATTCAGATAACCATTTAGAAAGGCACTTTTAACATCCATTTGGAATAATCTGAACTTCAAAAGACAAGCAACACCAAGCAAAAGTCTTATGGATTCCAACCTAGCCACTGGAGCAAAGGTTTCATCAAAGTCTACTCCTTCAATCTGAGTATATCCTTGAGCCACCAGTCTTGCTTTGTTTCTAGTTACTACACCATTCTCATCTGACTTGTTCTTGAAAATCCACTTGGTTCCTATGATGTTTACTCCCTCAGGCCTAGGAATGAGATCCCATACTTCATTTCTTCTGAATTGATCAAGTTCTTCTTGCATAGCATTTATCCAGTATTCATCTGTCAGAGCCTCCTTGACATTTTTGGGTTCTACCTTGGATATAAAACATTCATGAGCAATGTAGCTTCTAGCCCTGGTAGTAACTCCTTCTTTGAGGTCACCAATAATATTCTCTTGAGGATGATTCTTTTGAATTCTGATCGATGGAGCTTTATTTGCAGGGGTCATCTGGTGATCTTGCTCATCAGAACTGGTTTCTGATTCAATGTCGAGGTCAATAGTTGGGACATCGGCTGTGACATGTGGACCATCATCATCTTCAGTTGCACCAGTGTCTTCTCTTTCATTTGGTTGATCATCAATAGAGACATTTACAGATTCCATCATTACCTTTGTTCGGGAATTGTACACTCTGTAAGCTTTGCTGTTTGTAGAGTATCCCATGAAAATTCCTTCATCACTCTTAGGATCTAGCTTTCTTCTTTGTTCACGATCAACCAGAATATAACATTTACTCCCAAAGATATGAAAGTGTTTCACAGTTGGCTTCCTTCCTTTCCAGAGTTCATATAGAGTGACTGTGGTTCCAGCTCTAATGGTTACTCTATTGTGAATGTAACAGGCTGTGTTCATGGCTTCTGCCCAGAACTTGTTGGAAATCTTCCTTGCATGAAGCATAAACCTGGTGGATTCTTGAAGAGTCCTGTTTTTCCTTTCAACAATTCCATTCTGCTGAGGTGTAATTGGAGCTGAGAATTCATGGCTTATTCCTTCTGAATCACAGAAGTCAGAGAATTTGGAGTTCTCAAACTCTCGTCCATGATCACTTCTGATTCTTACTATAGAGCAATTCTTCTCAGTTTGAAGTTTCAGACATAGCCTTCTGAATATGTCAAAGGTTTCTGATTTTTCCTTCATGAAGTCAATCCATGTGAACCTGGAATAATCATCAACACAGACATATACATATTTCTTACCTCCTAGACTTTCTACCTGCATGGGTCCCATCAAGTCCATGTGAAGAAGTTCAAGGACTTTTGTTGTAGTTGGATGCTGAAGCTTTGCATGAGATGTTTTGGTCAGCTTTCCAATCTTGCATTCTCCACATATCTTTTCTTCATCTATTTTCAGTTTTGGTAGCCCTCGTACAGCATCTTTAGAGATAACTTTCTGCATACTCTTGAGATTGATGTGACCTAAACGTTGGTGCCATAGATTCAACTCATCCACTTTTGATATCAAACATCTAGACACTTGGGCTTTCTTTTGTGGAATCCACATGTAGCAATTGTCTTTGGACCTGACACCTCTCATCACAATCTCTTGATCACTAGTGGTAACCATGCATTCAGTCTTGCTAAACTTCACATCCAGATCTTGATCACACAACTGACTTATACTGATTAGATTTGCTGTCAACCCCTTGACAAGAAGAACGTTGTTCAGACTAGGAGATCCAGTGTTTACCAACTTCCCAATGCCTTTGATTTTTCCTTTAGCCCCATCTCCAAAGGTGACTGATTTACTGGAGTATTCCTTGAGATTTTCTAGATACTCCTTATTCCCAGTCATGTGTTTTGAGCAGCCACTATCAAAATACCAGTCTTCACTTGATGAGACTCTAAAAGATGTGTGTGCTATAAGACATGAAACTTCTCCTTTGGGTACCCAAGCTCTCTTAGATGTCTTGAGAACCTTCTGGATCTGAGGATATCCGTATAGCTTGAAGCAGTAGGGCTTAATGTGACCAAACCTACCACAATAATGACATCTCCATGGAATTTGAGCAGTAGCCTTCTGAGTAGTAGGATGTGGAGGCATATGTTGTGACATCGGGCTTGACATCTGATAGTTCTCTGGGTTTTTAAACTCAGAGTTTTCTTTAGCTCTTACAAACTTCCTTGATGCTTTCTGATTTCCTCTACTCCCAGACTGATAACTGAAACCAATGCCTTTAACACTCTTTCCTTGCTTGCTTGTTTCTTCCAGAATCTCTTCAAGCATATTAGATCCACTATTCAGCATACGCACTGACTTGTAGGTATTTTCCAGTTTGGCTGTCAATGTAGCTACTTTCTCTTGAAGATCAGCTATGGTTAACAGAAGCTTGGCTTTTTCAACAGTTTCAACATCCTTTAATTTTGAGTTCCATTTATCCAAATCATCTTGCAGTTTATCAATGGTCTCCCTTAGGTTTTCATTTTCAGTCTTAACTTGTTTCATCTCATCTTCTTGCTCCTTCAGATGTTTGCAAGTTTCCTTCCATTTAACATGTAGGAGTTTGTAAGTCTCTTCCAAATCCTCAAATGTCATTTCATCACCACTGGAATCTGAGTCATTGACAGCCCCTGAGAAAGCATTAACCTTGTTGACAGATAATTCTTCCTCATCCTCAGTATCTTCATCTGACCATGTCACTACCATGCCTTTCTTCTGTTTCTTCAAGTAGGTTGCACACTCAGATCTAATGTGACCATAACCCTCACATTCATGACACTGAACACCCTTGTCTTGGCCTGATTTGTCCTCTTCTTTGACCTTTCGCTGGGAATTGTAGGTTTTATAGTTGTCTGACTTAATGTCCTGGACATTTGGCCTAGTCCTTCTGTCTATCTTCCTTAGAGCTCTGTTGAATTTTCTAGCAAGAAGGGCCAGAGCTTCAGATAGATTCTCACTTTCACTATCAGCATCATCTCCTTCAGTGGTGTTGGATACAAAAGCAATGCTTTTGGTCTTCTTTTCAGGTTTTTCACCCAACTTTAACTCATAAGTCTGCAGAGAACCAATCAGCTCATCCACTTTCAAACTGCTGATATCTTGAGCTTCTTCAATAGCAGTGACCTTCATTGCAAACTTGCTGGTTACAGACCTCAAGATTTTCCTCACAAGCTTTTCATCTGACATAGGTTCTCCTAGAGCAAATGAAGCATTTGACAGATCACGCACACGCATGTGATATTCAGAAATAGTCTCATCTTCTGTCATTGTCAAGTTCTCAAAACGAGTAGTAAGCATCTGGAGTCTAGACATCCTCACCCTGGTTGTACCTTCATGTGCTGTTTTCAAAATCTCCCAAGCATCTTTGGCAACAGTGCAAGTATTAATCAATCTAAACATGTTTTTGTCCACAGCATTGAAGATAGCATTCATTGCTTTTGAGTTTGCCAGAGAAGCTTCTTCTTCAGCACTTGTCCATTCATCCTCAGGTTTTTCTTCAGGAGTAGATGTACTTCCTTCTGCTTGAGCTTTGACAGGATGCTTCCAGCCTTTGACAACAGCCTTCCAAGTTTTGATATCAATAGACTTGAGAAAAGCTATCATTCGAACCTTCCAGTAATCATAATTGGAGCCATCCAGGATTGGTGGCCTGTTGATCGATCCTCCCTCCTTATTGTCCATGAGATCAAGAAACTATCTCCCTGGAGCTCACCCACACAGAACAGGGGTGCCTGCTCTGATGCCAATTGAAATTCTAGATCCCTTAGAACAAATGTCCTGCACGATGCTGGGACAATCGATTAGAACATCATACAACTGAAAGACCTGAACACGAAACAACAAACAACTAAAAGGAAACAAGACACAGGAAGTTGTTAACCCAGTTCGGTGAAACTACACCTACGTCTGGTTAGCTTTCGCCCAATGAAAAGGAATTCCACTATCTCAAGAACTAGGTATTACAGACCCACATGAACACATCAAGTTCATTGTTCTTAACCTATTCTACCCAGTGGTATTCTACTTAGAACCACAGCCTAAGTATGAGAGCCCCTCTCACTTTTCCTCAATCACTGCCACAGTGATTGGTGAACAACAATAACACAGAGTTTGTTTGACACTCAAACACAACATAGAACTCAGTCTCACTTTATAGAATCAGTGAGCAAGACGAGTTCACAACTAACAAAGACAAAGAACAACTTACACTCTTAAGAACACTTGATCTTCAAGGTAATTCTCTCGATCAACATCAAGCTTCAGGTCTTTGTCAATATATATACTTCAGCAGAGGCGGCTAGGGTTTATTTGGGCTGAAGAACACTTTGATCCAACTCATATCAGCAGAGAATCTTTCAAGATCTGATATGAGTGATCAACAAGTAAAAATAGAAACAAATCTTTTTAATCACAGATTTGCTTCAACAATTACAACCCGCAACTGGCTCCCAACACACAGTTACTTGACCTTCAAGTAAGCACAGATCATACCATAAAGCATAACCACAAGGGACCCACTTGCATGCCAGCAGGGGCGGATGTCCTGGCCTTCATCAAGGCAGATGTCACAACATCGGCTAGGACATCAGGTTGTTTTTTTTTTACAAAATTGATGACAACAAAGGAACAACAAAGGTCAACTCTTTCCCTTAGTTTAGCTCATGCATTCTTACATATTTTCTCTTTTATAGCTTTTATTTTTCTTTTTATCATGCATTGTTATTTAAGTTTTCGTTTTTGGGTTTCACTTCCCTATACTCGCATGTTTTAACTATAGTTTTGCTTCCCTACTAGTGCTGTTTTCGAAAATGCTTTTGTGAATACTTGTTGTTGTGTTTGGGGATGAGTGATTGCATGTTGGGGAAGAGAGGAGGAGACTTCGGTCTTCCGAGTGTCTCTTGAGAAAGGAGTCGGTGTGAGTCCATTAAGGGTCTATCTTTGACCCTTCACCATAAAAATTCTCTGGAGGATCCTGACTCACTTGCAATTCTTGGTTCTGCGTTGATTTCGCTCATAGCATGCTTAGTGATTCGTGCTTTATTCTTGAGACTTGTAGGATTTCTTGAGATTCCAAATTCATTGTTTGAACATTGTCTTTAGTTGTCCCATTTGAGCCTTATTGGAGAATTTGTTGTAGCCAAGTTTTTGGGACGGATGTTTGGTTGGAATATTGGGGAGTGATGATCCTTGTTGTGTTGTATGGAGCTGAAAAAAATGAAAAATAGTCTCTTGCCCCAAAAAGAAAAAAACAGTAAAAAAAAAAGAGAAAGAAAAGAGAACTCCTAAATAAAAGTTGGAGTTGGAAAAAAAGAAGAAAAAAGAAGAGTTTGAAAAGGGGGTGCAAGAGACTTGTGCTAAAGTGTTTGTTGTGAAAAGCTCCGGGGTTATTAGAAGAGGACCACACTCAATGTGCTTGAAAGCCTAGAAATCCCTTAGGGACCAACCACCATCATGTTTTACCTAGCCAATGTTTCAACCCTTATGGAAGTCTCTTTGAATATTTGCATGTTTGATCTTTGTTGCTATTGAGTGAATGACATTCAGGACCTATGAACTTGCTTGTGTGCTCAGTGCACTAAATGAACATCTCATCCTAGGATTTGTAGATCTAAATGCTTCTCATGAATGGACTCTACACTCTTCTCTTTTCAAAGGATGCATGAAGTAGGTTGTTGGGTCTTTCTCTTGGAACTAGCTGTGATTACTTTGTCCCCTTGTTTTTGTGAAGTATTCCTTGTTGAGAGCACTTGTTTGGGAGCATTTCTTGCGCTTGAGGGCAAGCGAGTGTTATTTACGCTCGAGGACGAGCTGTCGTTGAGTATAGTGGTGTGATGACCCTATTTTAGTAGTGTTTTTAGGGTCATTTCTTTGTGTGTTTTGAGTCTTTTTGTTGCGTCTCATGTAGTGTTTCATGCATTCTCATGCATTTTTATATTTTCTTTAGTCTTTATTTGGCTTTGGTAATTTAGTAGTTTTATAGGGAGTTTTCTTGCATTTTGAGTAAAGTTTAGGACTTGCATGGTTTTATTGTGTTAATTGAAGGATCTCATGTGCTAATAAGCTCTTTGAGCTTCTAGAATTTTCCTTGGCTTGTTGGTTAAGTTTCAGATCAGGAACTGAAGAAGGAAGAAGGCCAATAAGCATGGAATTGATGGAAAACTTAAAGAGGATTGAAAAGAGGAGTTTCTGAAGCCAAAAAGCCCTTTTCAAGCGAGCTCAAGCGCCTAGGCGCTGGGGGATGGGCGCCTAGGCGCCAATTGGTCCAGAGAGCATATTTTTTAAGTGCAATTGGCGCTCAGGCGCTCTGAATTGGCGCCTGAGCGCCCAGACTCGACCTGTTAGCCTTTAAATAGGCTTTTTGCCATTTCTTTTGAAACTTTTGTCATTTTTATCATTTTGTTTCATAAGTTAGAAGAGAGAGCTGGAGTTCTGAAGCTTTGGGAGCTTTCCCTAGGTCTTATGTTCCAGGTTTTATCTTTATTTTCTAGCATGGATTTCATAGCCATGTTTGGCTAAACACCTTTTTGCTTTGGGTTCCTTGTAAGACTCTTGATGTTTTAATCTTATTTCCATTTTCTTCACACGAATCTTCTGAGTAAACCCTTGATTTCCATATCTATGCTTTATGTTTCAAGTTAGATCATGAGCTAGCTTTATGCTTTTCTATAATATAATGGAAATTTGTTATAGATTAGGGACATGATATGAGATTACCTCTTCTATGCTTGCTACTAGGAATAGAGTAGGGGTTGGGGTTTGTTGGCCTGAATTGCATGCTTAGTGCCTTTAGCAAATGTTTAGGTTGTCAAGGAATTGAACATATCTTCTGACTTTAGAGGATTGTCTATTCAAGGCATTGATAGATGATTACATAGGCTATAACATCAAGGAGAGACTCATAATTTTTGTGGGAAGAAGAGGTTAATTTAAAACTGATTTAGTTAAGCAAGAACCCAAGGCAAGATCACCATTGTTATCACACACTTACATTTCTTAAGTTTGTCACTCAATCACTTGAACAATCAATCATTAAAACTGAATTTTATTTGCTTTCCAACCTTGAACTTGACTCTTAAACTGAATTCACATTCCAATTCCCTGTGGTTCGATAAATTAAAACCCGGAGATATCTGTGCACTTGCAGATTGACCAACAATACACAAGTGGTCTCCTACATTGCTGGAAGGAGGATAATCATCACTGAGAAGTCCATTGTGAATCTGCTGGGTGCACACACTGGAACTGGGTATAGATTCCAACTGACGGAGTCAAAGGTGAAACCCAGAACCAAGGATGAAACCAACAAGGCTCTTTACACCACCTACAAACCTGGCAAGAGCGATTACAAGGTGGTGGATCTTCATCCCAAGATAAGAATCTGGCACAAGATTCTGCTTCACTGCATCAAACCAGAGGCCAAAGGGAAGCTCTTTTGATTACATCAACTTCTGCCAGAAGGCAATGCTGTTCTTCATTCAGGATAAGAGGAAGATCTGCCTTCCTTTCTTCTTGTTCTCTTACCTGAAAGAATGCATCAGGAAGTCCAGAACCACTGCTTCCATCAAGTCTGCCATCAAGTACATCCCCTTTGGGAGACTGCTTTCAGATCTCTTCATTGAGAGTAAATTCGTAGAAGATCTGATCAAGGCAGGATGCACAGAGGATCTGTCAACAATTGTCAGTGACGTCTTCACATCCACATCTTTGAAGAAGATGGGATTGGTCAAGAAGAAGATAGCCCCTGCTCATGAAGATACTTCTGATGAAGTAAGACAAAGAAGGGTGCCTCTGAATGATTTCCCTCTGTGGTCCCAAGCAGATAACCCAGAGGCTATTTTGTGCTACATTGATGATCTGAAGCAACAAGGGTTTGAGATTGATGTAGACGAGTTCTTCAGACGTTTGCCACCAGCTCCAGAGTTTGACTCTCCTCCCAAGAGGAAAGCTCAGAGAAAAATGGTCTTGGAGGAATCCTCTGAAGAGTTTGATGTTCCTCTGAAGAAGAAGAAGAAGGCTGACAAGCCTAAGAGGAAGCACGATGAAACCACCAAGCCTGATGATGGTGATGATGGTGATAATGATGATGGTCCTTCTTCTCCAAAGAAGAAGAAGAAACAAGTCAGAATTGTGGAGAAGCCTACCCGTGTGGAACCTGCTGCTGCAGTCATCAGAATGGAGACTTCTGCCAGAGTGACTCGGTTTGCCATGCGTTCATCAAGTAAGTCTGCTGTCACTGAATCTGATGATGATTTAAATTCAATTGATGCACTCCCCATCTCTACACTTCTTAACCGCACAGCCACCCAACTCACCCCTATCCCAGAGTCTCAACCAGCTGCCCAAACCACATCTCCACCAAATTCACCGAGGTCTTCATTTTTCCAACCTTCCCAAGAAGAAGCACCTCTGTGGAATATGCTTCAGACTCCACATCCCTCTGAACCAACCTCTCCCATTACCATTCAATACAACCCATTAACCTCTGAACCCATCATTCTTGAACAACCAGAACCTGAACCCAGAACGTCTGATCACTCTGTTCCCAGAGCATCAGAACGTCCTGATCGTAGAACTGCTGATACAGATTCTTCCACTCCCTATACTTCTGTATCCTTTCCTACCAACGTTGCTGACTCCTCACCTTCCAACAACTCTGAGTCACTTCGTAAATTTATGGAAGTTAGGAAAGAAAAGGTGTCTGCCATTCTAGAGTACTACCTCACAGTACCAAGCCCTAAGAGATACCCTGGACCTAGACCAGAACGTCTAGTTGACCCAGATGATCCTATCCAGGCTGACCCCTTGCATGAAGCAGACCCTTCAGCCCAACAAGTCCAACCAGACCAAGTTCACCAAGAGCCCATTCAACCAGAACCAGAAAATTCTGTGTCTAACCACTCTTCGGTTAGATCATCACATCCTCAGGTTGAAACCTCTGAACCAAACCTTGGAGCCTCCGAACCAAATGTCCAAACTTTTGATATTGGCTCTCCTCAAGGTGCCTCTGAGGTAAATAGCAGCAACCACCCAACCTCTCCTGAAACCAACCTCTCCATTGTTCCCTACAAATACCTCAGACCAACCTCTCTCTCTGAGTGCATCAGTGTTTTTCATCATGAAGCTTCACTGATGCTACGCAATGTGCAAGGTCACACTGACCTGAGTGAGAACGCTGACTCTGTTGTTGAAGAATGGAATCGTCTGAGTACTTGGTTAGTTGCTCAGGTTCCTGTTATGATGAGTCATCTCACTGCTGAAAGGGATCAGAGGATTGAGGCTGCTAAGCAGCGGTTTAACAGAAGAGTGGTTCTGCATGAACAACAGCAAAGAACTAAGTTACTTGAAGCTGTTGAAGAAGCCAGAAGAAAGGAAGAGGAAGCAGAAGAAGTTGCACGTCAAGCAGCTGCACAAGCTGAAAATGCAAGATTAGAAGCTGAGAGACTTGAAGCTGAAGCTGAAGCTCTTAGATGTCAAGCTCTTGCACCAGTGGTCTTCACTCCTGCTGCTTCTGATTCCACTCCAGCTCATCATTCTGCTCAGAATGTTCCTTCTAGCTCTACACAGCCAGGTTCTTCCAGACTTGACATCATGGAACAACGTCTCAATTCTCATGAGACTCTGCTGATGGACATGAAGCAAATTCTTCAAGAACTCCTGCGTCGCTCTGACAAGCCTTAGTTTTAGTATTTCTTTCATTTTTCTTAACTTCATTTATTTTTATTTCTATTTTATTTGTATTACTTGCTATGTTTTGCTTACTAGTAGTTTATCATTGCATATATATATATATAAATGACCTTGTGTTTGCAAAATCTTTTTCTTTATTCATGATAATTTATGTTTATTACATCATACAATTTTGTCCCTAAATCTAGAATGGAGGATCCTTCCTCATTCTTCTGCATTCTTGGCGCTGCTCTACCCTCTCTTTCTCCAGATGATCCAATGCATACTGGATGTTGTTGAGTTTGATGTTCAGCTCATCCCTCTCCAGACTATCTTCTGTCGTCTTGAGTCTCTTTTCCATAGCTTCCTTCTCTTCCAGCAAATTCAGCTCAAGCTGGCTGAGTTCCTGAATTTCCTCCACGAAGGCAAGGAATTCTTTCAAATCCTTCTCCAGCTCTGGACAAAGGTCTTCGTCAGCTCTTGTATGGTCTTTGTACCATCAGGATGCCTTATATTGAGAAACATATCTTCCTCAAAAGCCTTCCTTCTGAGCTTTTCCAGTGCAACCATGTATGAAGCCATTTCTCTTTATGGTATTAATCGAGTTGTGAAGCTTACCCTCTTCTAAATCGCTTTATATAAGCTTCATTCTCTCCTTGGAAGTTATTTCTCCTACAGTTTCTCGAGGTTAAGTCCTTGGTAACTGAAGCTTCTCTTTACTCCCGTGGCTGGTGGTAAACGTTCTTCTTTTGCATTAACTCCTTCTTTAATTCGCTTAACTCTCATTCCTACATCGTTTATATCTCCATCTTTTCACTCAGACCTTCTCTAAGGGGGAGTACCTTGTACTTCAAGCTGAGTTTTTCACACCCCATACTTTTTGCTTATGACAAAAAGGGGGAGTACACCAAGTTTTTGATGTGTAAGTGTGATTTATTTTGGAGAATTTAAGAGTTCCACCTTTATGACCATAGATGTGTCACTGGGCAAATACAAGGAATACATTTCACTTCTTCTGAAGTGATTCTATGTGACTCTGATATCACTTATCGTCGTTGACTCTGAATACTTATGCGCTCTGATTATTTTATTTCATCTATGTCATGCGCCTTCACTCTGAACTCTTATATTATTTAGCTCAGAATCTAGACATTTCTAACGTTTTCCTTAAGTCTTAGATTCAGGGGGAGCTATGCTCAGAATCAAGCTGTGACTTGGCTTCAGTGCACTATTCACATCAGGATAAGTCTTATTCTATATCTCTAAACTCTGAGTGAATTCAGTTTATTGTTTAAGAATTGTTCATCAAAATACTTAGTTTTGTCATCATCAAAAAGGGGGAGATTGTAAGATCAAGTTTTGATCGAGTAGTACAACTCTATGTTTTGATGATTACAAGTTAACATTTTAGTATGAACAATTATGGTACTCTAACGTGTTTTTCTGAGTGTGCTATTTACAGGCTCTGACCTCAATTCAATCTCACACAAATCAGAAGCACTGTGCATAAAGAGTGACCCAAGCAACGCTTTCGCAACATCTATGTTCACTCTGAACAGTAGAAATGCTTCAGAAGATCTGAAGTCATACAAGCTCTGATATGGACTCAGTCACTTGAAGTTCTGAAGACCCAGACGTTCTGACAACCAAGAAACTCTGAAGGTTCAGAGGTTCTGATGGTGTAGAAGACTCTGAAGATCCAGAAGTTGAAAAGTGGAAACTCTGATGTCCAGTAGCAAGATGACTCTGAAGACCATGTACTTCCCTCTGAGTTCAGAATCAGAAGATACAACGGTCAGAGGATCTGTGCTTCCCTCTGACTCTGATCAACCGGCTTCACAAGTTCCAACATGAAGCATTCGCCTGATCAGAAGTCTACTAGGTTTAAAGGTCAATTCACTATCCAAGTACAAAAGCAAATGTACTATCCTGACGACCTACCTAACATTCTCAGCCACAGCAGAAGCTGGAATTTCCAGAACTGCCCTCCAACGGTAGCATTTCCATGCAGCGTTCAAACCCTAATCCTTGGAGTATAAATAGAGGCTGAAGATTGAAAGATGCGGTTGGAAGAATCACACACGCGCAAGCTATATTCAAAACCTTCTAAGCATTCTTTCATCTGAATTCATTGTGTTTACTATTAGCTTTTCAGAAGCAAATTCTTTGTAAACATTCTTTCTTAAACAGTTTGTTTAGTTACCTTTAGGAGATCAAGGTTGATCGGATCCTAGAGAAGACTAAGAGAGTGAATCTTAGTGTGAGCTAAGCCAGTGTAATTGTTAGTCACTTGTAGGTTTCAAGTGCAGTTGTAACATTTACCTGATTAGTGGATTGCCTTCATTCTAAGAAGGAAGAAATCACCTTAACGGGTGGACTGGATTAGCTTGAGGGATTTATCAAGTGAACCAGGATAAAATCCTTGTGTGCTTTTCTATCTCTTATCTTAAGCATTTTGTTCTCGAAAGATTTGCTAAATTTTTAAGGTGGAAGTTTTATTTTGAAAACGTTATTCAAACCCCCCCTTTCTACCGTTTTTCATACCTTCAATTGGTATCAGAGCGCAAGTTCTGATTACCACACCTAACAGTGTTCAGTGATCCGGGCCGGTGTGAAAAACAATGGCTACCACCAGTGAAACTCAAAAAGATGGTTACAATGAAAAGCCTCCCATGTTCGACGGTCAAAGGTTCGAATATTGGAAAGATAGACTTGAAAGTTTCTTTCTGGGTTTTGATGCAGATCTCTGGGATATTATTGTGGATGGCTATGAGCGTCCAGTTGATGAAGAAGGCAAGAAGATCCCAAGGTCAGAGATGACTGCAGATCAAAAGAAGCTTTACTCACAACATCACAAAGCTAGAGCAATTCTTCTAAGTGCTATCTCTTATGAAGAGTACCAGAAGATTACAGATCGTGAGTATGCAAAAGGCATCTTTGAATCCCTGAAGATGTCTCATGAAGGAAACAAGAAAGTCAAAGAATCAAAGGCATTGTCCTTGATCCAAAAGTATGAATCCTTCATCATGGAGCCAAACGAGTCCATTGAAGAAATGTTTTCCAGATTTCAGTTGCTTGTAGCTGGAATACAACCTCTCAACAAGAGCTACACAACAAAAGATCATGTCATAAGGGTCATCAGAAGTCTTCCTGAAAGCTGGATGCTCTTGGTGACTTCAATAGAGCTTACGAGAGATGTTGAGCGTATGAGTTTAGAAGAACTCATCAGCATACTGAAGTGCCATGAGCTGAAGCGCTCAGAGATGCAAGATCTGAGGAAGAAGTCAATAGCCTTAAAATCCAAATCTGAGAAGGCTAAAGCAGAGAAGTCAAAAGCTCTTCAAGCTGAAGCAGAAGAATCTGAAGAAGCATCAAAAGATTCTGATGAAGATGAGCTGACTCTGATCTCTAAAAGACTCAACCGTATCTGGAAGCACAGACAGAGCAAGTACAAAGGCTCTGGAAAGGCCAAAGGAAAGTCTGAATCCTCAGGTCAGAAGAAGTCCTCAATTAAGGAAGCCACATGCTTTGAGTGCAAAGAATCAGGGCACTACAAAAGTGTCTGTCCAAAGTTGAAGAAGGACAAGAGGCCCAAGAAGCACTTCAAGACCAAGAAAAGTCTGATGGTGACTTTTGATGAATCAGAGTCAGAGGATGTTGACTCTGATGGTGAAGTCCAAGGACTCATGGCCATTGTCAAAGACAAAGGAGCAGAGTCAAAGGATGTTGTTGACTCTGACTCAGAATCAGAAGGAGATCCTAACTCAGACGATGAAAATGAGGTATTCGCTTCTTTCTCAACCTCTGAACTGAAACATGATTTGTCTGATATCATGAATAAGTATAACTCTTTATTGTCTAAGCATAAGAAGCTGAAAAAGAACTTATCTGCTGTTTCTAAGACTCCCTGTGCACATGAGAAAATCATTTCTGATTTGATAAATGATAACCATGCTTAAGTGAATACTAACTCTGTGCTTAAGAATCAAATTACTAAGTTAGAAGAAGTTATTGCCTGCGATGCCTCTGATAGTAAGCATGAATCTAAGTATGAAAAATCTTTTCAAAGATTCCTGGCTAAAAGCGTAGATAGAAGCTTAATGGCTTCAATGATCTATGGCGTAAGCAGAAATGGAATGCATGGCATTGGCTATTCTAAACCAATTAGAAATGAGCCTTCTATGCCTAAGACTAAATCCTTGTATGAATGCTTTGTTCCCTCTGGTACCATTTTACCTGATCCTTTACCTGCTGAAGCTGCTAAACCTCCTCTTAAAAAGGGATCCTTCTCCATGTCTAAATATCATGCAAAAATTCCTTTACATTACCATGTTGAGAAACCCAAGGTAATCAGAACCTCTGGGGTAACTAACAAGAGAGGACCCAGAAAATGGGTACCTAAGGATAAGATTATCTATGTTGCAGATATCCTTGATAGCTCCACTGAAACACCAATCATGGTATCTGGACAGTGGATGCTCGCGTCACATGACGGAAGAAAGGCGTATGTTCCAAGAGCTAAAACTTAAGCCTGGAGGCGAAGTTGGCTTTGGTGGCAACGAAAAGGGTAAAATTTTTGGTACTGGTACTATTTGTGTAGATAGTAGTCCATGCATTGACAATGTTTTATTGGTAGACGGCTTAACTCATAACTTATTGTCAATAAGTCATTAGTGTTTTTGTGAGTTTTTCTTGTGTTTCTTGAGTCTTGTGCAGTGTTTTTATAGTATTTTAAGAATTTTCACCCTCTTTCGTGTTTTGCTTGTTTTTGCAGGATTTTTAGTGGTTTATGATCTTGTTTTTCTATTTATTCTATCATGGTCAACTATGATGGTTTTCTGAGTGTGGATTGTGAAGGTTAATAGGAAAGGATGATTAAAAATGCTCAAGATTCTAAAGGATGTTAAAAAAAAATTAGAAGAAGATTTGAAAAGTAAAAGTATGGCACTTCAAGGCCCAACGAATATGTGCTAGGATGGTAGGGCATCAGAGTTGGCTCACTGTACTTGAGCGCATATGTGCTAGGGTGGGCGTATCAGGGCCATCTTTCTAAAGCTATGCGCATCTGCACTGGTCAATGAGCGCAGACGCGGTATGAATCTTTAAATTATCGTCAGTTTATATTTTAGACTCACTTTTTGCTGTTGAATTTGTGAGAGAAAAGCTGTGATTTTGAATCCTTTTGGAGAGAATCGGGAGAACCAATTGGAAATCATAGGTTTGAATTTAGTTCTTGAGTTTTCTTCATGACTATGCTTGGGTAAATTTTCCTTTGTACTAGGGATTGATTACTTTTCTGTCTAACGAACGCACTGTCGCGGGTACGTGTCAAAGTATTCTACTTTGAATGCAGTACAAGGTGTTGAACACCAGGATCGATCTTAGGAGGACTCAGTGAAGTATTAAGTGATATTAGAGTTAAAAAAAAGCAATTAAAAAGGGGGTTTGGTTGATTTGATTGAAAAGTAAGCAAACAGAAATTAAAAGAGATTTAAATCAGATAAGAGAAAATGTTAGTTCTCGGATTATAACATTCAAGTGCAACAAACCTTCATTGGTTACAAAAGATTAATTATTCCTTATAAATTCCCTAATTCGTGAGAACTAATTAACTAAGCCAAAATTAATTCACAGTTTCCTAAACTAAGCGATTAAGAAACAGTTACGAACTAACACGAACTAAGCGAACATGCATCAACTCTTATTTTTTAAAATTACGGAATTAAGCAAACCCTAGATCAGAAACAGAGATGAAGAGGATTAGTAAGAATGAATTTGCATGAAGAATAGAACCTCAAGTTTGACACAAGAATTTTAAAAATCTTAAGACTAACTAACGAGTTTAGAAACTCATACTTGAAAAGAGGGAGAGATAGGAGGTGGAGGTGATGGTGAGATGAGGTGGTGTTGGTGGTGAAGTGAGGTCTAACAAAAGCCTAATTCTCACTTATTTATACTAATAATCAACTTCTCCTCCAAGTAACAATCCATGTTATCTAAATCTTTTCTAAATCTTCATAAAATCGGGCCTACATAAAGGAGTAAGCTGCTTAATAACAAGGTATTTGCGGGTCCCACAAGAAGTCTGATTCTTCAATCGAGGTACACATGAGAGTTGTAACTCTTTAAGTCAGCTTCAAGGGCCGTCAATCGGATCATAATTCGGACTTCTGTAGCCCAAGATACGATCATTTTAGTGCAGACTGCTCCAGACTCGTAGGATTAGCGACAACAACTTTGTAAGGCAATTCTGACCATGTTAGAGGCTGATTCTTGATTTGTTCTGAGCATGAAAGTTTTAGGGCTTTACAATAGCTTTCAAACGACATATTATTCGCCTTGTTTGGATATTTGAAGCTTCATATTCAACCTGTTCTAGCAAAACAAAATACAAAAACAAGAAGTGTATAATTAAGCACTTTTCATGAAAAATCCAAATAAGCACTAATGATCAAAATATGACTAAGTCATAACAATTAAGTACAAAATATATATAATGAAGCTTAGAAAGACACACATAAAGTGCATCAATTATGCGCTTATCAAATACCCCACACCTAACCTTTTGCACTCCTGGGCAAAACTTAACTACAAATAAGAATTAGAAAATCAATTATGAAAACAAGTACTTCCTAAAACATAAAAATTCAGCTCACACTAATCTTTGAGAAGTAGAAATTCAGATTTATGAGCAAGAAAACAATCACTTCACTTTCCACCGAGATTAGACAAACAAGAACTTCATCACCTACATTCCAAGTCAACAAGAAGTGCAATTTGAACATCAAAGTTGGATGCAAGTGTTATACTCTATCCTCAAGTGTTTGGGCTTGTGTTTAATCATGCTTAATTAAGCAACTCTCATCATCTATGAAACATGCATCTATCATAGGCTTGACAAGATTTTAACACAACAAATTAAAGGGAATTGTTATTCAGACCCCCCACAGCTATTCAGACCCCCCCTTAAATGTGTAAAAATACTAAAATGCCCTTAATGAAAAAATATAAAAAATTCTCACTCACATTCTCTCTCCTCTCTCCTTACCTCTTTCTTCCACCACCACCCACCACCCACCACCACCACCACCGTCACCACCACCTCTGTCACCACCACTGTCACCACCACCACCACAACAACAACCTCCATCTTCTCCTCTCTCTCTCTCTCTCTCTCTCTCTCTCTTCTTTTCTACTGTTAAAGTGTTGTTTTTAGAATTACTGTTTTTTTTCTGTAACCTAACACACTTTGAAAGTGCGACCCTAACGCACTTTCAAAGTGAGACAGTTTTCAAAGTGAGACAATTGTCTCACTTTGAAAGTGAGACAACACTTTCACCTGTCTCACTTTCAAAGTGAGACAACTGTTGCACTTTCAAAGTGCGTTCGACAAGGGTATTTTTGGATTTCTGAAAATGTTTTGGGTCTGAATAGCTGTCGGGGGGGGGGGGTCTGAATAACAATTCCCCAAATTAAATTGAACAAATGCACACAAAGATCAAAGGACTTTTCAAGGTTGTAATGAGGCTAAGGTTAAGGACGGATTTATGAAAGATATTCAGAGTTAAAACCTTAGGAAAAATAAGAGCAATGAAGAATAATTTAAATTAAACATCACAACCCCAAGAATTAGCATATTCTTCCTTTTCACAACTTTTTTTACAACTTTCACTTCCTTTTCCTTTTGCAATGAGTACCTTCCTTCACTTTGTAACTTCACTTTTTTTCTTTCTCTTTTTTTTTTTTGCAATTTTCTTTTTACATTTACATTTGAATTTTTTCTTTTTTTCTTTCAATTTTTTTTTCCAGCTTGCTTACAATTTATCCACAAGGAAGGTACCTCTTTAGAGAAACTTAGACCATGCATTCAAATAATTTACCCCCACACTTATTGAATACTAATTCCCTAAAAAATTTCAAAGCTCATACATTCCCTAAGGTAAGGTATCATCATTGTTTTCCACTTAGGCTTGTAATGCGCTGCAAAAGAATGGAGATATTAGGCTCAAAGGGGCTAAAACAATGGTCAAAACATACAAGGTAAGCTTTTTTGGCCAGTTACTTATTGAAAAAGAATGCTTTATCACTTAAATGTATGCTCATAAACAACAATTTTAGTCAGAATCAAGTCAAATTCTGCAGTGCATATAAACATGAAAAAATCACACAAGAAAGAAGAGAATCATGACAAAGATATACCATTCAAGTGTTTAGTCCAAAATCTCACAAGGTAGTCTCACATGGCAAGCATATAACACAATGAATCCAACAAATCAATTTTCAATGCAAATCATGATGAACTCAAAATGCAAACAACTTCATCTAAGAGCGACATGAAACTTAACAAAAAAAATGGTTATATTGCTCACAAACTCAGTATCTCTAAAACTCATTGAAAAAGTGTGAACTATTTTATTGAAAACAATAAAAGCAAAGCAAATAAATTAAAATAAAATTGCAAACTATCCTAACTGAGGGTTCTACGACTCCTAAATAAGATTCTCACCCCCACACTTAAATCACACATTGTCCACAATGTGAGGCACAAATCATCAAATAATTTAGACAATTGTAATAAAAGAGAAATGTTAGGAAAAACCAGGGATCAAGGGAGCGAGCGAGGCATGAAACCTCGTAATGCTCTGAAAATGATATCACCTGGGTCCGGTGGAGGCCTTGCATTAAAGGGTAGCTCATAGTCTTGAGGCACAACAACAACAATCCACAAGTCAGGTGGCTTTGGAGGGATCTCATCTGGAAAAAGCTTAACAAACTCAAACTATTTTCTAGCACTTTCAGCACGACTCATGACAATATTCAGTTTAAGTGAAAACATTTTTCGAGCATGTGTACTACCTGAAATAGGAGTAAATGAAAAATCAGTACATTCAACAATCAACTCTTTGTCTGGAGGCTTTGGTAGAGGTTTCAAAAAATATTCCTCCATGGAAATTGATTATTTGCAATCAACAGAGTCTCCAATAAGCACGACTTTTTAATCCATCTTCTCAACTCCATCCCCTGCAAAACACTTTTTGAAATCATCCAACAACTTATTTTCTTCTTCACCAGGATACATCTTCTCACTCTCATAAGTTTATTGTGGAAGAGGGAGATGTATTTCTTGTTTGTTGTCTTCATCATTAGAATCAGGATCAGAAGCAACATCCACTTCAAGCTCACTGACATCACTAGAACCATCAGTGTTAGCATCAAGATGAGTATCAATAAAAGAATTAACTTCAACATCAATCCCTGCATCAGTTTCATGCTGCAATTTGTGAGCGCGTGCAACTAGGAGCGTGTTCAATGAGGTAGCCATCTTTCCTAATTGGCTGGTTAAATTCTGAATGGAGACCTCTTGTCTTTGAATGAAATATATAGTTTCTTGAATGAAAGATCAAGTTTCATGCTGGAATTGCATGTTCTAGATCATAAACTGCTTCATCAATTCTTCCAACGACGACTCTTTAGATGTTGGTGCAGGATTGTTTGTCTGTTGTTGATACTGACACTGATTTGCTTCAGATTGCATCACCAATTCTTCCAAGAAAGGAGGTGGACCACTCCAAGGTTGATGGAATTACTCTTGTGTATAGTAGCATTGTGGAGCATAAATAGGCTGTTGGAATTGCCCTTGTGGATGATAGCAAGCTAGATCACACAAAGAATTTTGAAATATCTCTTGTGGATAGTGTTGAGGTGACTCAAATTGTTGTTGTTGGAATCCAGCCGCCCACTGCTCGATCCAAAATTCTATTTTTTCAAGATTAGCTTCCTTCTCCCTGGCGACGCTTCAACAGCTTTTGGGACGGAGATTGGACGTGTTGGCAACACGCTGGGCTGGACCCTCCTGGATGTCTTCCATTGTGTAACAACTTTCTGGTTGACGTGGCAACCAATGGAAACAAACTCCTTAATTCTAGGAGTATTTTTTGTACCAGCGTTTTTATTCCCATGATTCTTGCTTCTGCTGGTTGCTTAAATGCTTCTTTCCTTTCACAGGAACCCAATCATTGCTTAAATCACGCACTTATTCCTTCTCAACCGTTACAGTTTTGTTGTGGTTCGCATGATGGACGTCGACCATGTCCTCCGCCGTAGCCAGCACCTTGCGGCTCTCAAAATTTCTCCCTAGGTGGCCAAAGCAATTGCAATGACCACATATCATGTTCATGCCTTCATACATGACTTCAATCCACTGGTCCCTAAACCATACTTTGGTGACTACATGTGAAATAACCCCTTCATCCCAAAAGCTGAAGTTGTTTGGTAAGGGTCACTTTAATGGTTTTATATTATATTCTAACACGCTCCCTCACGCAAGAACCCCTTGGGCTTGAAGCGTGATTAATGCACAAACCCACCTACCAAGTGCTTAATTAAATTTCACTTTTTAATTAGAAAGTGAGAGAAACAAGGATCGAACTCTAGACAACTCGGTCATAGAGGCTCTGATACCATGTCAAATAACCACTTAATCCCAAAAGCTTAAGTTGTTGGGTAAGGGTCACTTTAATGGTTTTATATTATATTCTAACACTACCAGCTTAGAGACGTCAATTTTGACACAAACCCGTACATACCTCCCACGATTCAGGCACCGTGTGTTCGCATCGACTCGCACCAGCGTTCCCACGGTAGTTGCCAAAGCTTTGAGAAAATTCTCTGCATAGTCGGGTTAAGGTTGGGGAAGCAAATTCAAACCGCCGCTCTAAAGCTCTCTGTCCAGGCTACTACTGCAACACAACATTCAAAAATCATCCAAGGGCCACCTTGCATCACTCTGGCACCATCCTCCTGTAAGATCAAGTTTTGATCTAGTAGTACAACTCTATGTTTTGATGATTACATGTTAACTATTGTGTATGAACAATTATGGTACTCTAACGTTGTTTTCTGAGTGTTTTAATGACAGGCTATGACTCTGATCTAATTACACATAAATCAGAAGCACTATGCTCAAAGAGTAACCTACGCAATGCTTTTGCACTCACTATGTTCAATCTGAACAGTAGTATAAGCTTCAGAAGATCTGAAGATAGTATAGCTCTGATATGGATTCAGTTCACTTGAAGCTCTGAAGGTCCAGAAGCTCTGAAGGATCAGAAGCTCTGAAGGTCCAGAAGCTCTGAAGGTCCAGAAGCTGAGAAGTGAAGGCTTTGAAGTCCAAGAGTAAGCTGGCTCTGAAGACCAAGTACTTCTCCTCTGAGTCCAGAAGCAGAAGCTACAAAGGTCAAATGATCCAAGCTTCCCTCTGACTCTGATCATCAAGCTTCACAAGTTCTAACATGAAGCGTCACTCTGATCAGAAGTCATCTAGGTTAAAGGTCAAGTCGCTATCCAAAGTACAAAAGCAATTGTACTATTCCTGACGACCTTACCTAACTTATTCAGCCACAGCAGAACCTGAGAATCCCAGATCTGCCCTCCAACGGTAGCATTCCATGCAAACTTCCAAACCCTAATCCTTGGAGTATATAAAGAGGCTGAAGATGAAAGATGCCGCCTAAGAAACTTTGTTCAAGCTCACGCGATATTCAAATATTCTCTTAAGCAATCTTTCTTCAAACTGTACTTATTGTGTTTACTTTAGCTTTCTGAGAAGCAATTTGTTGTAAACCCAAACCTTCAAACAGTTGTTTGATTTTCCTTAAGGAGACCAAGGTTGGTCGGATCCTTGAGAAGACTAAGAGAGTGAATCTTAGTGATAGCTAAGTCATTGTATTGTTAGTCACTTTGCAGGTTGCAAGTGCAGTTGTAACAAACTCTTATTAGTGGATTGCCTTCATTCTAAGAAGGAAGAAATCACCATAATGGGTGGACTGGATTAGCTTGAGGGATTTATCAAGTGAACCAGGATAAAATCATTGTGTGCTTTCCTCAACTCTTATCTTAGCACTTTTATCTTCGGTGTTTGAAGAGATTTGTTAAAATCTCAAGTGGGAAAAGTTTTAGATTGAAAACGCTATTCAAACACCCCCCCCTTTCTATCGTTTTTCATACCTTCAATTGGTATCAGAGCGCAAGTTCTGATTACCACACCTAACAGTGTTCAGTGATCCGGGCCGGTATGAAAAACTGAGATGGCTACCACCACTGAAGCGCAAAAAGATGTTTACAGTGCAAAGCCTCCTATGTTTGATGGACAAAGGTTTGAGTACTGGAAAGACAGAATCGAAAGCTTTTTCTGGGCTTTGATTGAGATCTCTGGGATATTATAGTGGATGGCTACGAGCGTCCAGTTGATGGTGATGGCAAGAAGATCTCCAGAACAGAGATGACTGCTGAGCAGAAGAAGCTTTACTCACTGCATCATAAAGCTAGAACTATTCTTCTTAGTGCTATTTCTTATGAAGAATACCAAAAGATAACAGATCGTGAGTATGCTAAGGGTATCTTTGACTCCTTGAAGATGACCCATGAAGGAAACAAGAAGGTGAAAGAATCAAAGGCGTTGTCCTTGATCAGGAAGTATGAATCCTTCCAAATGGAACCCAGTGAGTCCATTGATGATATGTTTTCCAGTTTTCAGTTGCTTATTGCTGGAATAAGACCCCTCAACAAAAGTTGCACCACTGCTGATCATGTCATGAGGATTCTTAGAGGTCTTCCTGAAAGTTGGATGCCTTTGATAACTTCCTTGGAGCTTACAAGAGATGTTGAGCAGATGAGTTTGGAAGAACTCATAAGCATATTGAAGTGACACGAACTGAAGCGTGCCGAACATCAGGATCAGAAGAAGAAGTCCATAGCCTTGAAATCCAAATCTGAAAAGGCTAAAGCTCTCCAAGCTGAAGAAGAAGAATCTGAAGAAAACTCTGAAGATTGTGATGAAGATGAGCTAACCTTGATCTCCAGAAAGCTCAACCGCATCTGGAAGCACAGGCAGAGCAAGTACAGAGGCTCTGGAAAGGCTAAAGAAAAGAATGAATCCACTTTTGGTTAGAAGAAGTCTTCATCAAAGGAAGTCACATGCTTTGAATGCAAAGAATTAGGGCACAACAAAAGTGATTGTCCAAAGCTGAAAAAGGACAAGAAGCCAAAGAAGCATTTCAAAGCTAAGAAAGGTCTCATGGTGACTTTTGATGAATCAGAGTCAGAGGATGTTGACTCTGATGGAGAAGTTGTTGAAGGACTCATGGCTATTGTCAAGAACAAGGAAGCAGAGTCAAAAGAAGCAACTAACTCTGAATCTGCATTAGAGGAAGATCCAGACTCTGACGATGAAAATGAGATATCCTTGATTGCTCCACTGAAACATCAATCATGGTATCTGGACAGTGGATGCTCGCGTCACATGACGGGAGAAAGGCGTATGTTCCAAGAGCTAAAACTTAAGCCTAGAGGCGAAGTTGGCTTTGGTGGCAACGAAAAGGGTAAAATTGTTGGTTCTGGTACTATTGGTGTTGATAATAGTCCATGCATTGATAATATTCTGTTGGTAGGTGGTTTAAATCATAACTTATTGTCAATAAGTCAATTAGCTGACAAGGGTTATGATATTATTTTTAATCAAAAGTCTTGCAGGGCTGTAAGTCAGATCGATGGCTCTGTTTTGTTTAACAACAAGAGGAGGAACAACACTTATAAGATCAGATTATCTGAGTTGGAAACTCAGAAAGTAAAGTGTCTTCTTTCTGTTAATGAGGAGCAATGGGTATGGCATAGACGGTTAGGGCATGCCAGTATGAGAAAGATTTCTCAGCTGAGTAAGCTTGACCTTGTCAGGGGCTTACCCAGTCTGAAGTTCTCTTCAGACGCTCTTTGTGAAGCATGTCAGAAAGGCAAATTTACAAAAATCTCTTTCAAGGCAAAGAATGTTGTTTCCACCTCAAGGCCGTTGGAACTTCTGCATATCGACCTATTTGGACTAGTGAAAACTGAGTCTATAGGTGGCAAGAGATATGGGATGATCATTGTTGACGACTATAGCCGCTGGACATGGGTAAAATTTCTATCCCGCAAGGATGAATCTCATTTTGTGTTCTCTACCTTTATTTCCCAAGTGCAAAACGAGAAGGCTTGTAGGATTGTGCGTGTCAGAAGTGATCATGGTGGAGAGTTTGAAAATGACAAGTTTGAGAGTCTGTTTAATTCCTATGGAATTGCACATGATTTCTCTTGTCCTAGAACTCCTCAATAGAATGGTGTTGTTGAGAGGAAGAATAGAACTCTTCAAGAGATGGCTAGAACTATGCTTCAAGAAACTGACATGGCAAAGCACTTCTGGGCTGAGGCAGTAAACACAGCATGTTACATTCAGAACAGGATCTCTATCAAACCAATTCTGAATAAGACTCCTTATGAATTGTGGAAGAAAATAAAGCCCAACATTTCTTACTTCCATCCTCTTGGATGTGTTTGCTATGTTCTGAATACTAAGGATAGATTACATAAGTTTGATTCTAAATCTTCTAAATGTCTATTACTTGGTTACTCTGATCATTCTAAAGGCTTTAGAATTTATAATACTGATTCTAAAACTATTGAGTAATCTATTCATGTTAGATTTGATGATAAGCTTGACTCTGATCAGTCAAAGCTAGTTGAAAAGTTTGAAGATATGAGTATAAATGTTTCTGATAAAGGCAAAGCTCCAGAGGAAACTGAGCCAGAGGAAGACTCTCCAGAGGAAGTTGGTCCCTCTGATTCACAGCCTCAGAAGAATAGCAGAATTGTTGCTTCTCACCCTAAGGAGTTGATTCTGGGAAACAAAAATGAACCAGTCAGAACCAGATCAGCATTCAGACCCTCTGAAGAGACTCTGCTTAGTCTGAAAGGATTGGTATCCTTAATTGAACCAAAGTCAATTAATGAAGCTCTTCAAGACAAAGACTGGATTCTGGCAATGGAAGAAGAACTGAATCAGTTTTCCAAGAATGATGTTTGGAACCTTGTCAAGAAACCTCAAGGTGCTCACATCATTGGAACCAAATGGGTCTTCAGAAACAAGCAGAATGAAAAAGGAGATGTAGTAAGAAACAAAGCAAGGCTAGTTGCTCAAGGCTACAGTCAGCAAGAAGGAATAGATTATACTGAAACATTTGCTCCAGTAGCAAGATTGGAAGCTATCAGACTGCTGATCTCATTCTCAGTGAATCACAACATAATTCTTCATCAGATGGATGTTCAAAGTGCCTTCCGGAATGGATACATCTCAGAGGAAGTTTATGTGCACCAACCTCCTGGTTTTGAAGATGAGAAGAACCCTGACCATGTTTTCAAATTGAAGAAATCTCCCTATGGTTTGAAGCAAGCTCCCAGAGCATGGTATGAGAGACTTAGCTTATTCCTTCTGGAAAATGAGTTTGTAAGGGGTAAAGTAGATACAACTCTCTTTTGCAAAACTTACAAAGATGATATCTTAATTGTGCAAATTTATGTTGATGATATTATATTTGGATCTGCTAATCCATCTCTTTGCAAGGAATTTTCTGAGATGATGCAGGCTGAATTTGAAATGAGTATGATGGGAGAACTTAAGTACTTTCTAGGAATACAAGTTGATAAAAAACCAGAAGCAACTTACATCCATCAGAGCAAGTACACAAAGGAACTTCTGAAGAAGTTCAATATGACAGAATCAACGATTGCTAAGACTCCTATGCATCCTACATGCATTCTGGAGAAAGAAGATGCTAGTGGAAAAGTATGTCAGAAGCTCTATCGTGGTATGATAGGTTCACTTCTATACTTAACTGCATCTAGACCAGATATTCTGTTTAGTGTACATTTATGTGCTCGATTCCAATCAGATCCAAGAGAAACTCACTTAATTGCTGTTAAGAGAATTCTCAGATATCTGAAAGGTACCACTAAACTTGGCTTGATGTATAAGAAAACATCAGAGTATAAGCTTTCAGGTTATTGTGATGCTGATTATGCTGGAGATAGAACTTAAATGAAGAGTACTTCTGGAAATTGTCAATTTCTGGGAAATAATTTAGTCTCATGTGCAAGCAAGAGGCAGTCTACCATTGCACTATCCACTGCAGAGGCAGAATATATCTCAGCAGCGTTTTGCAGTACTCAGATGCTCTGGATGAAACATAAATTAGAAGATTATCAAATCCTTGAGAGAAATATCCCAATCTACTGTGACAATACTGCTGCAATCTCACTTAGTAAGAATCCAATCTTACATTCAAGGGCAAAACACATTGAGGTAAAGTATCACTTTATTAGAGATTATGCTCAGAAGGGCGTGAAGGTATGAAAAACGGTAGAAAGGGGGGGTTTGAATAACGTTTTCAGTATAAAACTTCCACCTTAAAGATTTTGACAAATCTTTCGAGAACTTAAGTGCTAAAGATAAGAGATAGAAAAGCACACAAGGATTTTATCCTGGTTCACTTGATAAATCACTCAAGCTACTCCAGTCCACCCGTTAAGGTGATTTCTTCCTTCTTAGAATGAAGGCAATCCACTAATCAGGTAAGAGTTACAACTGCACTTGAAACCTACAAGTGACTAACAATTACACTGACTTAGCTCACACTAAGATTCACTCTCTTAGTCTTCTCTAGGATCCGATCAGCCTTGATCTCCTAAAGGAACTAAACAAACTGTTTATCAAAGAATTGTTTACAAGAGATTTGCTTCTAAAAAGCTAATAGTAAACTCAATGAATTTCAGATGAAAGAAAGCTTAGAAGAATTTAAGTTTGTCTTGCGCGTATGTGAATGCTTCTAGCCGTTTCTTTCAGTCTTCAGCCTCTTTATATACTCCAAGGATTAGGGTTGAGCGTTGCATGGGAAATGCTACCGTTGGAGGGCAGTTCTGGAAAATCCAGCTTCTGCTGTGTCTGAGACTGTTAGGTAAGTCGTCAGGAAGGTACAGTTGCTTTTGTACTTGGATAGCGACGCGACCTTTAAACCTAGGAGACTTCTGATCAGGGGAATGCTTCATATTGGAACTTGTGAAGCCGGTTGATCAGAGTCAGAGGGAAAGCCCAGATCCTCTGACCATTGTTTCTTCTGATTCTGAACTCAGAGGGAAGAACATGGTCTTCAGAGTATCTTGCTTCTGGACATCAGAACTTCACTAATCAGCTTCTGGATCTTCAGAGTCTTCTACACCATCAGAACATCTGAGCCTTCAGTGTTTCTTGGTTATCAGACTTTCTGGATCTTCAGAACTTCTAGTGACTGAGTCCACATCAGAGTTTGTATAACTTCAGAACTTCTGAAGCTTTTCCACTGTTCATACTGAACATGGTGAATGCGAAAGCGTTGCTTGGGTTGCTCTTTATACACAGTGCTTCTGATTTGTGTGAGATTGAGTTGAGGTCAGAGCCTGCAAATAGCACACTCAGAAAAACACGTTAGAGTACCACAATTGTTCATATCAAAAGGTTAACTTGTAATCATCAAAACATAGAGTTGTACTACTAGATCAAAACTTTGATCTTACAATCTCCCCCTTTTTGATAATGACAAAACTAAGATTTTTGATGAACAATTCTTAAACATTAAACTGAATTCACTCAGAGTTTAGAGATATAGAATAATACTTATCCTGATGTGAATAGTTTATCTTGCTCATTCTGAATTCAAGTCACTGCTTGATTCTGAGCTTAGCTCCCCCTGAATCTAATACTTGATGAAAACGTTAGTAAAGTCTAGATTCTGAGCTAAATGATATAAGAGTTCAGAGTGAAAAACTTATGACATAGATGAAAATCGAGTAATCAGAGCGCATAAGTAATCAGAGTCACGGACAGGGTATCAGAGTCTTGGGTATCAGAGTCAACTTAGAATCACTTCAGAAGAAGTGAAATGTATTCCTTGTATTTGCCCAGTGACACATGTATGGTCATGAAGGTGGAACTCTTAAATTCTCCAAAAGAAAAAATAAATCACACTAACACATCTTACACATAAAAAACTGGGTTTACTCCCCCTTTTTGTCATAAGCAAAAAGCTTGGGGTGTGAAAAACTTAGCTTGAAGTACAAGGTACTCCCCCTTAGAGAAGGTCTAAGTTTAAAGGAAACGAAAACGATGCAAGAATCAGAGTTAGGCGAAATAAATAGAAGAGTTAATGCAAGAGAAGAACGTTTACCACCGGTCAAGTGAGTAAAGAGAAGGGTCAGTTACCAAGAACTTAACCTCGAGAAACCGTAGGAGCATTAACTTTCAGAGAGAAAGTGAAGCCTATATAAAGCGTTGGAGAGAAAGGTAAGCTTCACACCTCGAACAATTTTCAGTAAAAAAAATGGCATCATACATCGTAGCACTAGAAGAGCTGAGGAAGAAGGCCTTTGAGGAGGACTTGTTCCTGAACATCAGGCATCCAGAGGGTACAACGACCATCGCGGAGCTGACACGGACACTGCTGGAAGAGGACCTGCGTCCAGAGGTGAAGAGAGACCTGAGGGAATTTCTTGCCTTCGTGGAGGAGGTGCAAGAACTCAGCCGGCTTGAACTCAAGCTGCTGGAAGAAAAAGAGAGTTTGGAAGAGAAGCTCAATACCGCAGAAGAGATTCTGGAGAGGGATGAGCTAAAGGACAGGCTCAACAACATCCAGCATGCACTGGAGCGTCTGGAGAAGGATAGGTCAGAGCAGCGCCAGGAGTGCAGAAGAATGAGGAGGGATCCTCCATTCTAGACTTAGGGAAAGAATGGATGATGTAAACATAAAGAATGTATGATGTAAACATAAAGATATTATGAATAAAAAGATTTTTGCAAACATATGTGACACAAATATATATAGGTATGCATAGATAATCACAAACGAACAAAGTAGAATAAATAAATAAAAAGAAACAGAGTTTAACAAAAATAAAACAACGTTAAAGAAAAAGAAAAACGAAGAGATCCTAAAACTAAGGTTTATCAGTTCGTCGCAGAAGTTCCATCATCATGTGCTTCATTTCAATTAGCATGGATTCATGAATGTCAAGACGCTGTTCCATGATGTCGAGTCTGGATGAGCTTGACTGAGCAGAACCGGAAGGAACATTCTGAGCAGCTTGAGGATCTGGAATGGAAGCAGAAGCAGCAGGAGTAAACACTACTGGTGCCAGTGCTTGGCATCTAAGAGCCTCAGCCTCAGCCTCAAGTCGTTCTGCCTCTAATCGGGCTTGTTCAGCTTGAGCTGCCGCTTGACGTGCAGCTTCTTCTGCTTGAGCTTTCTTTCTCTTGGCTTCTTCAATAGCTTCAAGAAGCTTATGTCTCTGTTCTTGTTCATGAAGAGCCACCCTTCGAGCAAACCTTTGCTTTGCAGCCTCAATGCTCTGACTTCCCTCTGCATGCAGGAGCTGCATCATAATTGGAACTTGAGCCACTAGCCAAGTGCCCAGATTGTTCCATTCATCAGCCACACGTTCAGCATTCTCACTGAGGTCAGTCTGACCGTGCACATTGCGTAGCATCAAAGAAGCTTCATGATAGAAAGTATTGATGCACTCAGAGAGAGATGTGGGTCGGAGGTGAGTGTAAGGAATTATGGAGAGGTTGGTTTCAGGAGAGGCTGGGTGATTGCTGCTGTGAGCTTCAGAGGCACCTTGTGGAGAGCCAATGTTAAACGTTTGAGCATTGGGTTCAGAGGTTCCAAGGTGAGGTTCTGAAGTTTCAACCAGAGGATGGGGTGATCTAACCGAGGATTGGTTAGACACTGATTGTTCGGGTTCAGGTTCTGGTTGAATAGGCTCTTGTTGGTCTGGGGCAGGGTGAGCTTGTTGAGCCAAAGGGTCTGCCTCTTGTAAAGGATTGGCCAAGATAGGTTCATCTGGGTCAACTAGACGTTCAGGTCTAGGGCCAGGATATCTCCTAGGGCTTGGACAAGTGAGGTAATACTCTTCTAAGGTAGACACCTTTTCTTTTCTGACCTCCATGAATTTTCTAATGGATTCAGAGTTATTGGAGGGAGAAGAATCAGCAACATTGGTTGGGAAGGATACAGGTGTAAAGGCTGTGGAAGAGTCTGTATCCGTGGGTTTGAGAGCCAGACGTTCTGATGCTCTTGGGACAGAGTGATCAGAGGTTCTGGGTTCAGGTTCTGTGTGGGTAGGCTCTGGTTGGGCATGAATGATGGGTTCAGAAGATAATGGGTTGTACTGAATGGTAATGGGAGAGGTAGGTTCTTCTGACCTAGAGGGTTGGTTCTGAAGCAAATTCCAGAGAGGTGCTTCAGTAGGGGAAGGTTGAAAGAATGAAGATCTTGGGGAATGTGGTGGAGAGGTGGTTTGTGCAGCTGGTTGGGATTCAGGAATAGGAGTGAGGGGATTTGAGGAGTGTTTGAGCATGGCAGATATAGGGAGTGCATCAAATAAATTCAAATCATCATCAGAAGCAAGTGCAGACTTACTTGAATGTGCTGATGATCTAGTCACTCTGGCAGGAGGTTCAGTCCTTCTGACCACTTCAGCAGCTGGTTCCACCCGAGTAGGCTTCACCACGATTCTGACCTGCTTCTTCTTCTTCTTAGGAGGACCATCCGCATTATCACTATCATCACCATCATCAGGCTTTCTCTTCTTCTTTTTGACCAGAGGGACATCTGATTCCTCAGAAGATTCTTCTAGGATCATCTTCCTCTGAGCTTTCTTCTTGGGAGGAGAAGGAAACTCTGGAGCTGGCAGCAGTCTGCTGAAGAAATCATCGAGATCAATTTCGAATCCTTGAGCCCTTAGGTCTTCAACATAGCACCTAATGGCGTCAGGATTGTCTGCCTGTGTCCACATAGGGTAGTCATTCAGAGGCATCCTTCTACTTCTGATTTCAGAAGATGTGTCTTCACGAGCAGGGGCGATTTTCTTCTGGACCAAACCCATCTTCTTCAGAGAATTTGCAGTGAAGACATCACTGACAATGGTGGTCAGATCCTCTACACATCCAGCATTGACCAGATCTTGCACCAGGTTGCTTTCAATGAAAAAGTCTGAGAGCAGTCTCCCAAAGGGGAAATACTTGATTGCTGACTTGATGGAGGCAGTGGTACGAGACTTCCGGATACATTCCTTCAAGTAGGAGAACAGGAAGTAGGGAAGGCAGATCTTCTTCTGGTCTTGGATGAAGAACAACATCACCTTCTGGTTGAAGTTGATGTAGTCTGGAGAACTGCCCTTTGGTCTCTGGTTTATGCAGTGAAGCAAAATTTTGTGCCAGATCCTGAGCTTGGGATGAAGGTCCATCACCTTGTAATTCGTCTTGCCCGGTTTGTAATTGGTGTACAGGGCCTCGTTGATTGTATCCTTGGTGCTGGGTTTCAGCTTCGATTCCGTGAGTTGGAAACGATACCCAAAAGCAGTGTCTGCACCCAGCAAATTCACGAAAGACTTCTCTGTGATGATGATCTTTCTTCCAAGAATGTGAGATACCACCTGAGTATCATCGCAGTCGGCGTGCTTCCAGAATTCCTTGACCAGTCTATCATACACCGGTCCTCGAAGTCTGTTGAAGTAATTTCCCCAACCTTGAACTTGGACTTCAGGACGAAGATCATACCCATTTGTAGCCAGGTTGTCGAGGTCGAATCTCCATTCTGCCAGGACTTGAAGTTCCTCAGGAGCATATACGCAGTGAACGGCACAGCCCCGTTCTGCAATTGGAACAATCTGCTCTTGAGCTTGACCTTGATCTTGTGTCGGATTCTCAGGGCCCCTTTGACCCGTTGCTAGACCAACTACCATGTGAGGGAACTGGGGTGCATCTGCAGTAGATCTTCTGGTTTGACTCACCATTTTTGAAGCGGTTGAAGGTTTGAGGTAGAAGATGAAGGTTGAAAGATGAAGAGAGATCGAGAGAGAAATCGAGGATAAGCGGTTTTTGAAAAGCAGAGAGAGCGAGAGTAAAAACCGGAAGTGAAAGAGATCGTGTGTGTATAGTGGGTTTTGACAAATAACCGTTGTTGATTCAAAAAGCAATTTAAGATCAACGGTTGAAAATTAAAGATAGATAGTAACAGTAAATACACAAATCACACACAGGAGAGAAGCACATCTACACGCAATCATAACAGACTGTCACACGGGCACAAGGAACTATGCATCAGAAATACTGACACACGTGTTGCTGTCTCAGCTTCAGAGTCAGTACCAGTGGGTACACACACTCTGATTGAGTTACCTTCTGGACTAGACATCTTCTGATCAAGAAGTATCATAGTCAGAGGTTCTGATCCATCTTCACTCTGGACAAAAGTCCATGTTTAGATTTTTCAGAATAAAATTAAATCTATCCTCTGCTAAGGGCTTTGTAAAGATATCTGCCCATTGATGGTCAGTATCAACAAACTTCAGAAGAAGTACGCCCTTCTGTACATAATCTCTAATAAAGTGATACTTTACCTCAATGTGCTTTGCCCTTGAATGCAGGATAGGATTCTTACTCAATGAGATTGCAGCAGTGTTATCACAATAGATTGGGATATTGCTCTCAAGGATCTGATAATCCTCCAGCTGATGTTTCATCCAGAGCATCTGAGTGCTGCATATTGCTGCTGAGATATATTCTGCCTCTGCAGTTGATAGTGCAATGGTTGATTGCCTCTTGCTTGCCCATGAGACTAGATTGCTTCCCAGAAATTGACAATTTCCGGAAGTACTTTTTCTCTCTGTTCTATCTCCAGCATAATCAGCATCACAGTAACCTGAAAGCTTATACTCTGATGTTTTCTTATACATCAAGCCAAGGTTAGTGGTGCCTTTCAGATACCTTAGGATCCTCTTAACAGCAGTTAAGTGGGTTTCCCTTGGATCTGATTGGAAACGAGCACATAAATGAACACTAAATAGTATGTCTGGCCTAGATGCAGTTAAGTATAGAAGTGAACCTATCATGCCACGATAGAGCTTCTGACATACTTTACCACTTTTATCTTCTTTCTCCAGAATGCATGTAGGATGCATTGGAGTCTTGGCCACTGTAGATTCCAGCATATTGAACTTCTTCAGAAGTTCTTTAGTGTACTTGCTCTGATGGATATATGTTCCTTCTGGTGTTTGATCAACTTGTATTCCCAGAAAGTACTTTAATTCTCCCATCATACTCATCTCAAATTCAGCCTGCATCATCTCAGAAAATTCTTTGCATAGGGATTGATTAGCAGAACCAAATATAATATCATCAACATAAATTTGCACAATTAAGATATCATCTTTATAAGTCTTGCAAAAAAGAGTTGTATCTACTTTACCCCTTACAAACTCATTCTCCAGAAGGAATGAGCTAAGTCTCTCATACCATGCTCTGGGAGCTTGCTTCAGACCGTAGAGTGATTTCTTCAATTTGAACACATGGTCTGGTTTCTTCTCATCTTCAAAACCTGGGGGTTGATGAACATAGACTTCCTCTGAGATATAACCATTTAGGAAGGCACTCTTTACGTCCATCTGATGTAGAACTATGTTGTGATTTACTGAGAAAGAGATCAACAGTCTGATTGCCTCCAGTCTTGCTATTGGAGCAAATGTTTCAGTGTAGTCTATTCCTTCCTGCTGGCTGTAGCCTTGAGCAACTAGCCTTGCCTTGTTTCTGACTACATCTCCTTTCTCATTCAGCTTGTTTCTGAATACCCATTTCGTTCCAATAACATGGACACTCTCAGGCTTCTTCACTAAGCTCCAAACATCGTTCTTGGAAAATTGATTCAATTCTTCTTCCATGGCCAGAATCCAATCCTTATCCTGAAGAGCTTCATCTATGGACTTGGGTTCAATTAAGGACACCAATCCTTTCAGACTGAGCAAGGTCTCTTCAGAGGGTCTGAAGGCAGATCTGGTTCTGACTGGTTCGTCTTTGTTGCCCAAAATCAATTCCTTAGGGTGAGCTGCAGTGATTCTGCTCTTCTTCAGAGTTTGTGAATTAGAGGGACCAGCTTCTTCCTCTGGTTCATCTTCCTCTGGCTCAGCTTCCTCTGGAGCTTTGCCTTTGACTGGTCAGAGTCAAGCTTATCGTCAAATCTAACATGAATAGATTCTTCAATAGTCTTAGCATCAGTATTATAAAATCTAAAACCTTTAGATCTCTCAGAATAACCGAGTAATAGACACTTAGAAGACTTAGCATCAAATTTATGCAATCTATCCTTAGTATTGAGAACATAACAAACACAGCCAAAAGGATGAAAATAAGAAATGTTGTTTTTTATGTTCTTCCACAATTCATAAGGAGTCTTATTCAGAATTGGTCTCACAGAGATTCTGTTCTGAATGTAACATGCTGTATTTACTGCCTCTGCCCAAAAGTGCTTAGCCATGCCAGTTTCTTGGATCATGGTTCTAGCCATCTCCTGAAGAGTTCTGTTCTTCCTCTCAACAACACCGTTTTGTTGAGGAGTTCTGGGACAAGAGAAATCATGTGCAATTCCATAGGAATCAAACAGACTCTCAAACTTGTCATTCTCAAACTCTCCACCATGGTCACTTCTGACACGCACAATCCTACAAGCCTTCTCGTTTTGCACTTGAGCAATGAAGGTAGAGAACACAGCATGAGACTCATCCTTGCGGGTTAGAAACTTTACCCATGTCCAGCGGCTATAGTCATCAACGATAACCATCCCATATCTCTTGCCACCTATAGACTCAGTTTTCACTGGTCCAAAAAGGTCGATATGCAGAAGTTCTAACGGCCTTGAGGTTGAGACAACATTCTTTGCCTTGAAAGGGACTTTTGTGAATTTGCCTTTCTGACATGCTTCACAAAGAGCGTCTGAAGCGAACTTCAGATTGGGTAAGCCCCTGACAAGGTTTAGCTTGCTCAGCTGAGAAATCTTTCTCATACTGGCATGCCCTAACCGTCTATGCCATACCCACTGCTCTTCATTAACAGACAGAAGGCACTTCACATTCTGAGCCTCCAACTCAGATAATCTGATCTTATAAATGCTGTTCTTCCTCTTGCTGTTAAACAGAACAGAGCCATCGATTTGACTTACAGCCCGGCAGGACTTTTGATTGAATATAACATCATAACCCTTGTCAGCTAATTGACTTATAGACAATAAGTTATGTGTTAAGCCGTCTACCAATAACACATTATCAATGCATGGACTACTATCTACACAAATAGTACCAGTACCAACAATTTTACCCTTTTCATTTCCTCCAAAGCCAACTTCGCCTCCAGGCTTAAGTTTCAGCTCTCGGAACATACGCCTTTCTCCCGTCATGTGACGCGAGCATCCACTGTCCAGATACCATGATTGGTGTTTCAGTGGAGCTATCAAGGATATCTGCAACATAGATAATCTTGTCCTTAGGTACCCACTTTCTGGGTCCTTTCTTGTTAGTTACCCCAGAGGTTCTGATCACCTTGGGTGTCTCAACATGATATTTTAAAGGAATATTTGCATGATATTTAGTCACAGAGAAGGATCCCTTTTTAAGAGGGTGTTTAGCAACTTTAGCAGGTACAGGATCAGGCAATATGGTGCCAGAGGGAACAAAGCATTCATACAAGGATTTAGCTTTAGACATAGAGGGCTCATTTCTAATTGGTTTAGAATAGCCAATGCCATGCATTCCATTTCTGCTTACGCCATAGATCATTGAAGCCATTAAGCTTCTATCCACGCTTTTAGCTAGGAATCTTTGAAAAGACTTTTCATACTTAGATTCATTTCTACAATCAGAGGCATCACAGGCAACAATTTCTTCTAACTTAGCAATCTGGTTCTTAAGCACGAGTTAGAATTGATCAAGGCATGATTATCATTTTTCAAATCAGAAATAATTTTCTCATGTTCAGAAGGAGTCTTGGAAACAGCAGATAAGTTCTTTTTCAGCTTCTTATGCTTAGACAATAAGGAGTTATACTTATCCATAATATCAGACAATGCATGTTTCAGTTCAGAGGTAGAGAAAGAAGCGAATACCTCATTTTCATCGTCTGAGTTAGGATTTCCTTCTGATTCTGAGTCAGAGTCAACAACTCTCTTTGACTCTGCTTCCTTGTCTTTGACAATAGCCATGAGTCCTTGGACTTCACCATCAGAGTCAACATCCTCTGACTCTGATTCATCAAATGTCACCATCAGACTCTTCTTCGTCTTGAAGTGCTTCTTTGGCTTCTTGTCCTTCTTCAATCTTGGACAGTCACTTTTGTAGTGCCCTGATTCTTTGCACTCAAAGCATGTGACTTCCTTAAGTGAGGACTTCTTCTGACCTGAGGATTCAGACTTTCCTCTTGCCTTTCCAGAGCCTTTGTATTTGCTCTGCCTGTGCTTCCAGATGCGATTGAGTCTCTTGGAGATCAGAGTCAGCTCATCTTCATCAGAATCTTCTGATGCTTCTTCAGATTCCTCTTCTTCAGCTTGAAGAGCTTTTGACTTCTCAACCTTAGCCTTTTCAGATTTAGATTTCAAGGCTATGGACTTTTTCCTCAGATCTTGCATCTCTGAGCGCTTCAGCTCATGGCATTTCAAAATGCTGATGAGTTCTTCTAAACTCATATTCTCAACGTCTCTCGTGAGCTCTATTGACGTCACTAAAGGCATCCAACTTTCAGGAAGACACCTGATGACCCTTATGACATGATCCTTTGTTGTGTAGCTCTTGTTGAGAGGTCGTATGCCAGCTACAAGCAACTGAAATCTGGAGAACATTTCTTCAATGGACTCATTTGGCTCCATGATGAAGGATTCATATTTTTGGATCAAAGACAATGCCTTTGATTCTTTGACTTTCTTGTTTCCTGCATGAGACATCTTCAGAGATTCGAAAATACCTTTCGCAAACTCACGATCTGTAATCTTCTGGTACTCTTCATAGGAAATAGCACTTAGAAGAATTGCTCTTGCTTTGTGATGTTGTGAGTACAGCTTCTTTTGATCTGCAGTCATCTCTGACCTTGGGATCTTCTTGCCATCTGCATCAACTGGACGCTCGTAGCCATCCACAATAATATCCCAGAGATCTGCATCGAAACCCAGAAAGAAACTTTCCAGTCTATCTTTCCAATATTCGAACCTTTGACCGTCGAACATAGGAGGCTTTGCATTGTAACCATCTCTTTGAGTTTCACTGGTGGTGGCAGCCATTGTTTTTCACACCGGCCCGGATCACTGAACACTGTTAGGTGTGGTAATCAGAACTTGCGCTCTGATACCAATTGAAGGTATGAAAAACGGTAGAAAGGGGGGGGGGTTTGAATAACGTTTTCAGTATAAAACTTCCACCTTAAAGATTTTGACAAATCTTTCGAGAACTTAAGTGCTAAAGATAAGAGATAGAAAAGCACACAAGGATTTTATCCTGGTTCACTTGATAAATCACTCAAGCTACTCCAGTCCACCCGTTAAGGTGATTTCTTCCTTCTTAGAATGAAGGCAATCCACTAATCAGGTAAGAGTTACAACTGCACTTGAAACCTACAAGTGACTAACAATTACACTGACTTAGCTCACACTAAGATTCACTCTCTTAGTCTTCTCTAGGATCCGATCAGCCTTGATCTCCTAAAGGAACTAAACAAACTGTTTATCAAAGAATTGTTTACAAGAGATTTGCTTCTAAAAAGCTAATAGTAAACTCAATGAATTTCAGATGAAAGAAAGCTTAGAAGAATTTAAGTTTGTCTTGCGCGTATGTGAATGCTTCTAGCCGTTTCTTTCAGTCTTTAGCCTCTTTATATACTCCAAGGATTAGGGTTGAGCGTTGCATGGGAAATGCTACCGTTGGAGGGCAGTTCTGGAAAATCCAGCTTCTGCTGTGTCTGAGACTGTTAGGTAAGTCGTCAGGAAGGTACAGTTGCTTTTGTACTTGGATAGCGACGCGACCTTTAAACCTAGGAGACTTCTGATCAGGGGAATGCTTCATATTGGAACTTGTGAAGCCGGTTGATCAGAGTCAGAGGGAAAGCCCAGATCCTCTGACCATTGTTTCTTCTGATTCTGAACTCAGAGGGAAGAACATGGTCTTCAGAGTATCTTGCTTCTGGACATCAGAACTTCACTAATCAGCTTCTGGATCTTCAGAGTCTTCTACACCATCAGAACATCTGAGCCTTCAGTGTTTCTTGGTTATCAGACTTTCTGGATCTTCAGAACTTCTAGTGACTGAGTCCACATCAGAGTTTGTATAACTTAAGAACTTCTGAAGCTTTTCCACTGTTCATACTGAACATGGTGAATGCGAAAGCGTTGCTTGGGTTGCTCTTTATACACAGTGCTTCTGATTTGTGTGAGATTGAGTTGAGGTCAGAGCCTGCAAATAGCACACTCAGAAAAACACGTTAGAGTACCACAATTGTTCATATCAAAAGGTTAACTTGTAATCATCAAAACATAGAGTTGTACTACTAGATCAAAACTTTGATCTTACAGGGCGTACTTCTTCTGAATATGGACTTTTGTCCAGTATGAAGATGGATCAGAACCTCTGACTATGACGCTTCCTCATCAGAAGATGTCTAGTTCAGAAGGTAACTTTGTCAGATGCTAAGTACCCATTGGTTCTTACTCTGAAACAAGACAACAAACGTGTGTCAATTTATTCTGATACCTCGTTCCTTGTGCTCTTTGGACAATCTGTTGTAATGAGTGTAGATGTGCTTATTCTCCACCGTGTGTTTTGTGTATTAACTGCTTATAATCATGTCTTTAATTTCTAGCCGTTGATTTTACTTTTGCTTTACAACAAACAACGGTTACCTTCTAAAACCACTACGCACACATGTTCTCCACCACTCTTTATTTTCGTCTCTCTCTCCTATTTGCAAAACCCTCATCTTCTCTGTTAACCTTCTCTCTCTCGTTCATCCCTCTTCTACCCTAACCTCCAACCTTCAACCTTCAACTTTCTTTACAATGGCAAGATCAGAAAGGGCTGATTCCGCAGAAAGGGTTGATTCCGCTGATGGAAGGGTGTTTCTTAATCTGGTAGTGGGTCTCGCAACGGGTCAAGTTGGTCCAGTTCTTCGTTCCACAGAAGCTACTCAAGCAGAACATCAAGAAACAAGGAATGTTATTCCTATTGCTCAATGAGGTTGTGCAGTCACCTGTGTTTTTCCTCCAGAAGAACTTCAAGTTCTTGCTGAATGACATTTTGATCTCAACAACATTGCTGCAAATGGGGTTGATCTTCGTCCTGAAGTGCAGGCTCAAGGCTGGGAAAGGTACTTCCATAGACTACCTGGTCCAGTCTATGAGAAGCTGGTGAAGGAATTCTGGAAGCATGCGGATTGTGATGAGCTTCAAGTGGTTTCTTATGTGCTTGGAAAGAGGATCATCATTACTGAGAAATCGATTGCCAGACTTCTAGGTGCAGAAACCAGTAATGGTTACAGATTTCAATTACATGAATCAAAGGTCAAGAAGAAGACCAAAGAAATGATTAACAAGGCGTTGTACTCTACCTGGAAACCAGGTAAAAATGATTGCAAGACAAAGGATCTTCACCCTGATCTGAGGATTTGGCACAAGATCGTACTGAACTGTATCAATCAAAGGCCAAAAGGAAGTTCTCCAGACTGCATCAACTTCACTCAGAAGGTGTTGCTTTACTTCATTCAGGAACACACTAAAGTCTGTCTTCCCTACTTTCTGTTTTCTTATCTGAAGGACTGCATCAGAAAATCAAGAACCACTTCTTCACCCAAGTCTGCAATCAAGTATATTCTTTTTGGCAGACTTCTATCTGATGTCTTCATTGAGAGCAAGTTGATTCAGGCTCTAACCAAGGCTGGATGCACTGAAGACCTAACAATTATTGTTGGAGATGTCTTGGAGATGTCTCCACCCATACATCAATGAAGAAGATAGGCCTGATAGCTACAAAAGTTGAAGCTGACTCTGCAACCACCAAGTCTGATGTCTGGAAAAGAAGAGTCCCTCTGAAGGATTACTCTCTCTGGTCAAAGGCTGATGATCTAGAGGCAATCATGTACTATCTTGATGATCTGAAGAAGCAATGTAAGACCCAAGTTTTTAAGCTTAGAATAAGTGGAAGAGATTTCCATTTATGATTAGGGTTGATTGTGTGGGAGCATTCGAGGAGAACCCTGGAGAACCTACAGGTGAGGGCTACTCACTGAATCTTTAGTTAATGCTTAGGGTCGATGCTTTCGACATTGATTTATTGTTTATGCACTTGTTTGTGTTTGATTGGGAAAAATGTTTTCTGAGGCTTCGGCTGACAATGTAGATGTTTCATCTACTGATTGTTTTTGAGATTGACTTACATGCTATGTGCTATGTGGGTAATCTAGGATGTGTGGTGCATGCTTTATATGTTAAGTGCTACGTGTTTATTCTGAGATGTATTGATATATGACATGTTTGATGACTGTGATGATTTAATTATGTCTTTCGCTGATATCTGTGATTCTGAAAAGTGAGAATAGTGGGCAGGTCATGCCGATTTTATTTTGAGAGTTTTGAGAAAGTTTGATAGGACGAATGAGATTCGGGCCTTGTTATGGTTTTTCATGGATCGAGACATTCTCTGGAGTCATTTGGGATTTGGAGATCCCGAGAACTTATAAGATTTGCGATAAGTCTAAAAGGATATTATTTTGTAAAGAAAATTCATAAGACATTAAACAACCTCTAAATCTTCAAATAATGATATTAAACTCGAAAGGAAGCTTAGGATGCAAATCTTAGTTTTGGAAGTCGTCGGATCCAAGTGTTGAGAACGTTGAGAAGTTTTGAGTATGTTGATACTCTTGTGCTCTGGGAGCCGTTTGTTTAGCCATCCAAGGGATGAGCCGAGAAGCTTCACTGAGGCGTGAGACCTTGTGAATGCGTGATACTCCACTGAGGCGTGAGACCTTGTGGAAAGCATGGATCTTCACTGAGGCGTGAGACCTCGTGAACAACATGAAGCTTCACTGAGGCGTGAGACCTTGTGAATGCGGGATACTCCACTGAGGCGTGAGACCTTGTGGAAAGCATGGATCTTCACTGAGGCGTGAGACCTCGTGAATAGCATGAAACTTCACTGAAGCGTGAGACTTCGTGCAAGTGTGTAAATTCACTAGGGCGTGAGACCCCGTGAAAGCATAAAACTTCACTGAAGCGTGAGACTTTGTGAATGTGTGAGACTCCACTGAAGCGTGAGACTTCGTGAGAGCATTGATGACTCGAAGAGTTATCGTGAGTGGTTGCACTCATTTTACGATTAATTGTATTTTGTCGCAGAATCGACTTTTACCTTAGGGTAAGCTTTTAGAGACATTAATTTAGCTAGAGCACGTGGCGACGTGTCGAGTGAGGTCGGAGACGTTGTTTGGCTAATCACATTGCATTCATGCATACATAGGAGGTTAATACACGGCGTGATACCGGACCTCGGTGAATTCCAAAATGTCGTCGGATTCCAAAATGGTCATAAGACCCGGATTTCCGTGTAAGAGCGTTTGTAGACGACTCTTGTAGCAGACCGAAATGGCAGACCTACGGGTTACGACTGATCTGACTACCGTTGTTGCTGGAGTAAGAGGCACGCGGGCAGAAATGGCCCCACCGTTGCTGGTGCTAGGATTGATCCGTTGATGTCCATCCGTTTCCAAAATGCATTTGGTTAACTGGGTTAACCGTCATATCATTTCATGCAACATGCATACTGACTTAGTTGCTGAGTGTGATTGATAATTGATAATCCTATTTGATGCATGCTATTTATTATTACTGTCGTTACATTCATGGTGGAATATGCAACCCTAGGTGCTATTTATTATTACTGTCGTTACATTCATGGTGGAATATGCAACCCTAGGATGTTATCCCTAGCTATAAGCCTAAGTGGCTATTCTATTATTTGTATTTATCGGTGCTATTATTTACGTAATTCTTTGGAGTTGACCCTCGCGTCTTCTGTGTGTGCTTTGGCGGACTACGCCCTTTGTTAGATGTCTTTGGCGGGCTGGTTCACGATGGTTCACCCTTCGGGGGGAACTAGGGTTGAGATGCTGGAATAGGAGCGCATCGCAGTTGCGAGAGGAGGACGGATGGTGTACATAGAATTGGTCGTTCTGGATTCAGATTCGGACGACGATCATGCTAGTATGTAGGTTTTAGTGCTGGCGTGAGCTCCTCGAGATGGGATTAGTGTAGGAGTAGAGTCTTAGCTCTGAACATCATTTGCTTCTTTGGGGACAGGGTAGTTTCCCACCTATAGCTTTTTGTGTGGTTTCTTTACGGGAATCACAGAGAGTCGGTTGGACTTAGGAGGTCTTGTTCTAGGCCGATGGGCCAGCTTATTCTCATTTTTGAGGGATAGTGTTGCGAACACTTGACCTTTCTTTTGGTCTGTACTTTTTGCCTACGGGCGTTACTCTCTTTTACTTTCCGTCACTGGAGGTTAATCGTGACGAGGTTGGGTACTTACAGCGGGGGCTGTGATTTATATTGTATATTAGTTCTGTTGTCTTCGCATTTGCGTTTTATTTATTTCAGTCTGGTTTCTATTATCGACGAAAAAAAATATTCACGTTTTTCCGCATTAAGTTTATTTTTGGTTACTAAAGTGACGCCACTGAAATCGGGGTGTTACAAGCAAGGTTATGAAATTGATGTGGATGAATTCTTCAGAAGTCTACCAGAACCTCCGGACTTTGAGTCTCCCAAGAAGAAGTAGACCAAGAGGAAGCAAGAGGACACCTCTGAAGCAAAGGATCCCTCTGATGGTGATGATGATGATGAATCACCGCCTCAGAAGAAGACAAAGAAGGTAACAATTGCAACCAAAGTCACTCATCTGGAACAAACTCTGGAGCCTACTCAAGCTGCAATTCCTACCAGAGTCACCAGATCTGCAGCCAGAGCTTAAGTAAGTTTGTTGTTCTTTCATATGAAGATGATTTGAATATGATTGATGCAATCCCTACCATAACCTTACCTTCTCCTCTTCCTGAACCCACACCAGTTGATCAATCAACTTCTCACATTTCACCACCAAGGCCTTCATTCTTTCAACCTTCCGTTGAGGAAGAACCCCTCTGGAAAATGCTCCAAACTCCCAAGTCCACTAAACCAACCTTACCCATTATACTTTCATACAATCCACAAGCTTCTGAACCACAAGCTTTTGAAACACAAGCTCTAGAGACACCAATCACTGAAAAGTTTAACTCTGAGCCTAAACCCTCTGATCACTCAAACCAGGAACCTTCTGATAGAGAAATTCTCTCTCCTGCTCCTTCTGTATCCTTTCCTACCAATGTTGCTATTTCCTCTCCATCCAACAACTTTGAAACTGATCGAAAATTCTTTCAAGTTGCTAGTGAAAGGCTCTCAGAAATTCCTGAATATTACCAAACAGTTCCAAGCCCAAACCGCTATCCTGAACCCAGACCAGAACCTCTGGTTGCTCCTGATTTTCCAATCCAAGCGGTCCCTCTAACTTCAGTACCACCACCTCTTCCTCTTTCTCTTCCTCCTCAAAATGAAAAGTCTGTCTCTGACCAATCTCCAAATCCTGAGACTGAAGCTTCTTATCCAAACCCTGAGATCAATACCTCTACACCTCAAACTCTGCAAATTGGTTCTCCTCAGGCTGTCTCTGAAATTACTAGTAGCAATCATCCTTCTTCACCCGAAACCAATCTCTCAATTGTTCCCTATAACCATCTTGGACCACACACCCTGCTTGATTGCATCAACTTATTTAATCATGAAGCATCTTTAAGGGTTCGCAATGTGCATGGTCGCACTGACCTCAGTGAGAAACCAGACATAGTTGTTGAAGACTGGGATCGTCTATGCACTTGGATGCTTGACCAAGTTGCAGTGATGATGGGTTTCCTTACTGCTGAAAGGGATCAAAGAGTTGAAGCTGCTAGCCAACGTTTCAGAAGAAGAGAAGCGTTGAATGAACAAAAGTTGAGAGACCACCTCTATGCTGCTATTGAACAAGTAAGAAAGAAGAAAGAACAAGAAGAAGCGGCAGCAAGGTTTGAAGCTGAACAACGTGAAGTTGCAAGGTTGGAAGCTCTAGAACAAGCTGCTAGACTACAAGCTGAAGCTGAGGCTCTTAGAAATCAAGCACTTGGAATCATTCCATTTACTGATATTGCCTCCACCTCTACTCAAGTTCCTCACTCTGAACTAGGCTCTGCAATTCCATCCTCTGATTCAAATCAGCCAGGATCTTCCAGACTTGATAATATTGAACGACGTCTTGAAACTCAAGAAGCTCTGGTTAAAGAAATGGCAGATATGCTTGCTGAGCTTCTCCGCAGAACACCCAAGCCTTAGTTTAGGAACTTTCTTTTTTATTTTATTTTCCTTTACTCTGATTTTACTATCTTAGTAATTGTTTTTCTTTCGTCTTTTATTTGTGTTTATCTTATGACATTTTGCATTATGTGTTTCCTGCATTCATATGTTATTTGCTTCTTTGTTTTATCTATGCTTTCTGCATTCTTAACACAACATATAATTGAAAATGATTTTTATTAATAATTCAAATTGGCATTACATCATTTAAAATGAAGGATTTTTCCTCAATCTTCTACATTGCCTACGCATCTCTGTCCTATCTAGTTCCAGACGATGTTGCCTATGTTCTAAGTGGACCAAGCTCCGGCGCAGCTCCTGCCTCTCAGGACCCTCCGCCATAGTCTCTAGAGCCGCCTCTGCTGCTCTGATCTCTTCATAAAGGTCCAGCTCCTTCTGGAAGAGTTCTTGCATTTCCTCCACGAATCTGAGGAAACCTCTGAGGATGTTGTCCATCTCCGGACTCAGTCTCATCCCTAGCAGCTGACTGGTCAGCTGGTAGATGCTAGGATCCTTTGGATGCCTAACATTGATGAACAAGTCTTCATCAAATGCCTTCTTCCTGAGCTCTTCTAAACAAGCTATGTATGATGCCATTGCTACTTGAATTCTGAAGCAGATGAGTTGTGAAGATCGTTATGGATTTATTTGCTATTTATAAGCTGAGTTACGTCTCTAGATGTTAATGCTAAAGCAGTTTCTCGAGATATCTTCATTGAAAACCGATGCAAGCATTTAACCTTTTGGCCGGTGGTAAACGTTCTTTTGTTCTCTGGCCGGTGTTCTTCACTTCATTTAATTTCTTCATCTGCATTAATTAACTATTTTCTTAATTAATTATATTATAATCCTTTTCTCCATTTTCTTTAAACTTAGACCTTCTCTAAAGGGGAGTACCTTGTACTTCAAGCTAAGTTTTTCACACCCCATGCTTTTTGCTTATGACAAAAAGGGGGAGTACAACCAGTTTTTGATATGTAAGCTGTGTTAGTGTGATTTCTTTTTCTTTTGGAGAATTTAAGAGTTCCACTCTTTATGACCATAGATCAGTCCGTGGGCATTTGCAAGGAATACATTTTCACTTCTTCTAAAATGATCGTATGCTAAATCGGTTGACTCTGATACTTTTACCTTGCTCTTGACTCTGAATATTTATGCGCTCTGATATTCACATATTATCTATGTCATAAATTCTCACTCTGAACTCTTTTATTATTTAGCTCAGAATCTAGATATTACTAATGTTTTCATTAAGTCTTAGATTCAGGGGGAGCTAAGCTCAGAATCAAGCTGTGACTTGGATTCAGAATGAGCAACATAAACCATTCACCTCAGGATAAGTTTATCTCTATTCTCTAAACTCTGAGTGAATTCAGTTTATTGTTTAAGAATTGTTCATCAAAATACTTGGTTTTGTCATCATCAAAAAGGGGGAGATTGTAAGATCAAGTTTTGATCTAGTAGTACAACTCTATGTTTTGATGATTACATGTTAACTATTGTGTATGAACAATTATGGTACTCTAACGTTGTTTTCTGAGTGTTTTAATGACAGGCTATGACTCTGATCTAATTACACATAAATCAGAAGCACTATGCTCAAAGAGTAACCTACGCAACACTTTCGCACTCACTATGTTCAATCTGAACAGTAGTATAAGCTTTAGAAGATCTGAAGATATTAAAGCTCTGATATGGATTCAGTTCACTTGAAGCTCTGAAGGTCCAGAAGCTCTGAAGGATCAGAAGCTCTGAAGGATAAGAAGCTCTGAAGGTCCAGAAGCTTTGAAGGTCCAGAAGCTGAGAAGTGAAGACTCAGAAGTCCAAGTGTAATCTGGCTCTGAAGACCAAGTACTTCTCCTCTGAGTCCAGAAGCAGAAGGTACAAAGGTCAGAGGATTCAAGCTTCCCTCTGACTCTGATCATCAAGCTTCACAAGTTCCAACATGAAGCGTCACTCTGATAAGAAGTCATCTAGGTTAAAGGTCAAGTCGCTATCCAAAGTACAAAAGCAATTGTACTATTCCTGACGACCTTACCTAACTCATTCAGCCACAGCAGAACCTGGAAATCCTAGATCTGCCCTCCAACGGTAGCATTCCATGCAAACTTCCAAACCTTAATCCTTGGAGTATATAAAGAGGCTGAAGATGAAAGATGCCGCCTAAGAAACTTTGTTCAAGCTCACGCGATATTCAAATATTCTCTTAAGCAATCTTTCTTCAAACTGTACTTATTGTGTTTACTTTAGCTTTTTGAGAAACAATTTGTTGTAAACCCAAACCTTCAAACAGTTGTTTGATTTTCCTTAAGGAGACCAAGGTTGGTCGGATCCTTGAGAAGACTAAGAGAGTGAATCTTAGTGATAGCTAAGTCATTGTATTGTTAGTCACTTTGCAGGTTGCAAGTGCAGTTGTAACAAACTCTGATTAGTGGATTGCCTTCATTCTAAGAAGGAAGAAATCACCTTAACGGGTGGACTGGATTAGCTTGAGGGATTTATCAAGTGAACCAGGATAAAATCATTGTGTGCTTTCCTCAACTCTTATCTTAGCACTTTTATCTTCGGTGTTTGAAGAGATTTGTTAAAATCTCATGTGGGAAAAGTTTTAGATTGAAAACGCTATTCAAACCCCCCTTTCTATCGTTTTTCATACCTTCACCTCCGCTCGATCAAACTTCACCATATAAAAGCCTTGATCAATGACGATGATGTCGAACCCACCAACCGGCTTCTAGAGGTCCTGAAGCTTTGATTTAATCATAGTGTAACCAAGGTTCTTGCCAATCAATTTCACCGCCAAAGCATCCTTCCAAGGCCTACTCAATTCTTCCACCACCGCATCTGAAGAGTTTAGGAGCCATTTTATCCCGCTCAATGTACTCAATGTGTACTAGTTTGTGAGTAGTTAGATCGACTTCGGTTCATTGTACCTCCACTCTTGCTGGCCCAAGAACCATGTCACGAAAGGAACACCGCTTTCCTCCACTACCACTGCCATCGGATACCCCTCCTGTCAGAGCTTGGACCAGAGGCTCCACCATAAAAGAGAGACGTTACGAGTATTTAGATAAATAATTTGAATTAACTTTAAAGTAAATAAATTATTTAAATAAATAGAATACAACCGGATATACCACTTTTTTTATCAATGATACACCACCTGTTAAGAGCCTATAAAAAAAAACCACCTGTTAAGAGCTTCAAAGCACCACCTATATAATCTACTTTGGTCTGGTATGGGCGGATCAATGTACTTAGTAATTGGGCTGACCAAATTATGTATCAAATGGGCCGGGTAACCCATGATCCAACCGGATTAAAACCCAAGCTATAAATAACAGGCACCGCCCAAGCGGTGGGGGACCTATCATTTTACGCAATTTTCCTAGTTTTCATTTACTTCGCTTGCTCTCAGTTTGATTAGCCCACATCTAAGGTTCTATACCGGAACATTGGCGCCCACCGTGGGGCCGAAGGATACTTTCCTAGGCTTCGTTTTTCACCGTGATGGTGACTCGATCCGGGGCGAACGGAGAGAGGAATCACGTTCAACAAAATGATGTTCCTCCCGATGTTCTTCAGCGGATCATGGATGATCTCAATGAACTTCGTCAACACAATCAACAGTTACAAAATCAACTTACTGATCTCAATCAGACTCAGGGGTTACGAGAGGGCGATCGAAGAATGGCTGAGATGGTGGTGGACTTTCAACCTTTCACAGAGGAAATAGCGAACACCGCCGTCCCAGATAATTTGAAGACGTTAAAGCTTGATTCTTATTATGGCGACTCAGATCCAAAGGACCATTTAGTGTATTTTAACACAAAAATGGTTATAGTAGGCGCATCAGATGCGTTGAAGTGCAAAATGCTGCCATCAACTTTCAAGAAGTCAGCGATGATTTGGTTTACAACGTTGCCTTCAAGGTCAATTGTCAATTTCACGGAGTTATCTACAAAGTTCTTATCTCAATTTTCTACCAGTCGTGCACAAAAGGTGACTCCGGCGACATTATTCAATGTTCGTCAAGGACCAAATGAGACTTTGCAGTCTTACAAGGGGCGTTTCAATCAATTATCTGTTCATGTGGAGGATAAAATGCCGGAAATCTGCATTGCAGCTTTTGAATTGGGTTTGAAGCCGGGTGGCTTAAACAGCAATTTAAGTAGAAAACCTGTGGAGACAATGGCGCATTTACGCGAAAGGGTGCAAGGATACATCAGAGAGGAGCAGAGCGATCAGATCAAAAATAACCGCCCAAATGCAGCGGTTACAGGGCAGAAACAGCAGTTTGAGGCGAAGAAGGGAGCGGTTGCGGATCAATATTCGAAGGAATGGACTGAACGTGGCAACGCGGGGTATAACAATCGCAACCGTTATGACGGTCGATTTGATAACCGTTCTAATTTCAAAAATCGTGCTCAGCCGTATGGGATGCGTGGGCCTGGACATTCAATGACGTGGACCCGGAATCAAAATGATCGTGCAGTGCCTTTGGCGGTTAATTTGACTGAAGCTTTACACACGTGTCTGGAGGCGAACGTTATCCGTTTTCCGCGGCAGCCAAAGCCGTCAACAGGTTATGTGGATAAGAAGAAGTGGTGTGAATATCATAGGATCTCGGGACACAATACTGATGATTGTTTCACTCTGAAGAAGGAGATAGATAAATTGGTAAAGGCTGGGTGCATGAAACAGCTTGAAGGACGAAGCAATTCAGATGAAGCAGGAACTTCAACAAGGCGAACCGAAGATGGAAAAGAGGTTGAGAGTGATGGACAAAACAGACAATCAGAAGGGAAAGCGAAGGGGCGGATTCATTCTATTTTTGGTGGATTCCGCGGTGGAGGAATGACTAATTCAGCTCGTAAGAGGTACGTTCATTCCATTAATGTTGTTTATTCTAACGATTGGGGAAGTTGGGCAACCAATCAACCTGATATAACTTTTACTGTGCGAGATTTTGAGGGAGTTCAACCTCATGAAGACGATCCAATTGTTGTAATGTTGAGAATTGCTGATTACGAAATTGAGAGGGTACTTCTGGATCAAGGAAGCTCGGCGGATTTGATTTATGGTGATGCTTTTGAAAAATTGGGGCTAAATGAATCTGACTTGTTGCCTTATGATGGCTCTTTAGTGGGTTTTTCTGGAGAAAAAGTATTTGTTCGAGGTTATGTGGAGCTGAAGACTGTCTTTGGAGAACGGAAAAATGCGGAGACATTTGCTATTAAGTTTTTGGTAGTAAAATGTACTTCGCCGTATAATGTACTCATTGGGAGGCCATCACTAAACAGATTGGGGGCGATCATTTCTACACGACACTTAACAGCTAAGTATCCGTTGAGCAAAGTAGGAGTTGGAGTTTTAAAGGCTGACCAAATGTTTGCCAGAAAGTGTTATTCAGAAAGTTTCAAGCAGTATGGACATATGGGAAAGAAGGCAGTGAAAGAGGGGCATCGAGTATATGAGGTGAATGTAGATCAGACAGACATTAGTTTGGATCCTCGTGATGGATTCATTGAGCACAAGATGACATCAGAGGAGGAAACTAAGGCGATCCAGATTGGTGAGCGAAATTTGAAAGTTGGTGTCAATTTAACTACAAGTCAAGAGAACAGGTTGGTAAAGTTGTTATATGAGAATATGGATTTATTTGCATGGAGTGCAAAGGATCTACTAGGAATCGATCCGGAATTTATTTGTCACAAATTGGCTTTAAATCCCGGAGCGAAACCTATTATTCAATTCAAGAGAAAGATGGGCGAAGAAAAGGCAGAGGCAGTGAAGGTGGAAACCAACAAGTTACTGGAAGCTGGATTCATTAGGGAGGTTAAGTATCCGACATGGTTGGCGAATGTAGTAATGGTGAAAAAGGCTAATGGAAAGTGGCGAATGTGCACAGATTATACAGATTTGAACAAGCATTGTCCTAAGGATTCTTATCCTTTACCGAATATTGATAAGCTTGTGGACAAGGCGTCTGGATTCAGAATGCTTAGCCTCATGGATGCATATTCAGGGTATCATCAGATAAGAATGTATCAGCCAGACGAAGAGAAGACAACTTTTATGACAAATCAGGCGAACTATTGCTATCTGACTATGCCGTTTGGGTTGAAGAATGCGGGAGCAACATACCAAAGGTTGATGGATAAGGTGTTTGACAAGCAGGTGGGGCGGAACATGGAGATTTATGTAGATGACATGGTGGTCAAGTCAGAGGAAATGATGGCAGACTGTTCTGATCTCGAAGAGGCGTTTGGCGAGCTAAGAAAGCATAACATGAGACTTAACCCAGAAAAATGTCCGTTTGGAATTAAAAGTGGAAAGTTTTTGGGCTTCATGATCACAAAGAGAGGAATTGAGGCAAATCCTGATAAGTGTAAGGCGATACTTGATATGCAGAGTCCAACCTCAGTTAAAGATGTGCAAAAATTAACAGGAAGGATAACAGCTTTGTCCAGGTTTCTTCCGTGTTCTAGGGAAAAATCAGAACCATTCTTTCAATGTTTAAGGAAGAACAAAACTTTTCAGTGGACTGAAGAATGTGAAAGGGCGTTCAAAAGTTTGAAGGATCATTTGTCCAGCCCGCCAATTTTAGCCAAACCAATTCCAGGTATTTCATTGTCAATGTTTATTTCCATATCTAATAATGCAGTTAGTTCAGTTTTGTTGCAAGAGAATAAAGATGATATGAGGATCATATATTTTGTGAGTCATGCTCTTCAAGGAGCTGAAGTTAGGTACCAAAAAATTGAAAAGGCTGTGTTAGCTTTAATCATATCCGCCAGGAAATTAAGACCTTATTTTCAAGGCTTTCCAATTGTGGTAAAAACTGACTTGCCACTTTGCCAAGTTTTGCAAAAGCCTGATCTGGCTGGAAGAATGGTTTCCTGGGCTGTTGAGTTGTCAGAATTTGAAATCACTTTTGAAAGGAAAGGTCTGGTTAAAGCACGGGTGTTGGTGGATTTCGTCAATGAAATGTCTTCCAGTGAGAAAACTATGGAAGTTGGAGAATGGAGTTTGTCTGTGGATGGTTCATCCAATGTCAAGGGAAGCGGAGCCGGAATAATTCTAGAAGGACCAGGAGGCGTGATAGTTGAACAGTCACTTTAGTTTGACTTCAAAGCCAGTAATAACCAGGCAGAATATGAAGCTATAATTGCGGGATTGAAGTTGGCGATCGAGATGGGAGTCAAGAGCATAATGATTAAAACAGATTCTCAGATAGTTTCCAGGCAAATTCAAGGTGAATATCAGGCGAGAGACGTACAGCTGGCAAAGTATTTACTGAAAGCTCAAGGATTGATAAAGCAGATAGGCACAGTGCAGGTCAATTATGTTCCGAGGGAGGAAAATACAAGGGCGGATATTCTGTCAAAGTTAGCAAGCACCAAGAAGCCGGGGAACAATAAGTAAATCATCCAGGAGGTTTTGAGCAGCCCAAGTATCGAAGAGGATGAGACAATGATGGTGTTGACTTTAGCAGATTCAGATTGGATGGGGCGTATCAAAAAGTGTTTGGAAGCAGAAGGCTCTGATGTGCTGACATTTTCTAAGGATCAAGTTCGCGAGGCAAGTCGTTACACATTGTTGGGCGATCAATTGTATAGAAGAGGGATTGGAGTGCCATTATTGAGATGTGTCTCTAAAGATGAGGCGGAAAGCATCATGTTTGAAGTTCATGAAGGTGTGTGTGCAAGTCATGTGGGAGGCAGATCTTTGGCGGTGAAAGTGCTCAGAGCAGGGTTCTATTGGCCAACTTTAAGAGGGGACTATATGGAATATGTGAAGAAATGTGAAAAATGTCAAATTTATGCAGACTTACATAGGGCGCCACCTGAAACTCTTAGTTCAATGAGTTCATCGTGGCCATTTGCAATGTGGGGAGTGGATATTCTGGGACCGTTTACTCCAGCAGGTTCTCAGATTAGATTTATTTTGGTTGCGGTAGACTACTTCACTAAGTGGATTGAGGCGGAATCAATGGCGAAGATAACAGCAGAAAAAGTCACGGTAATTTGGGCTTACAATACTACTCCTCAATCAACTACTGGAGAATCACCTTTCAAGTTGACTTACGGGGTAGATGCTATGATCTCAGCAGAGTTGCAAGATGTAACTTTCAGGGTGGCGACTTATAATGAAGACCAGAATGACATGAATAGACTGGTTGATCTCAATTTGGCAGAGGAAACGCAAGCAGAAGTTCGCCTGAGGCAAGCAATGGTAAAACAGAGGTCGGAAAGGCGATACAATTCCAGAGTGGTTCCGAGGCAAATGAAAGTTGGTGATTTGGTGCTGCGTAGAAAGGCAAAGGCAATTATCACCTAATTGGGAAGGACCTTACAGGATTCTGCGAGAGCTTGGTCAAGGGGCTTATCATTTGGAGGAATTATCTGGGCGAAGGGTTCCAAGGGCTTGGAACGCACAGCATCTCCGTTACTATTACAGTTGAAGTGCAGGATGATCGTCCAGTTTGCTTTGTGTTGTACAGTTTGGTTCAGTTTATGTGTGTCTAAGACTATGTTTCGTTGTTTCAGTTTGTGTGTGTTGAAGACTACGTTTGTTCTTTGTATCGTTTAAGACTATGTTTGTTGTGTAAGACTAAATTTGATGCACTCTTTTCTCTACCCCAGGCGGGAGAGTTTTTAACGAGGCATCAACTATTAATGAATAACAGGTATGCACTCTTTTCTCTACCCCAGGCGGGACAGTTTTTAACGAGGCATAACCTTTTTAAAGTGATCAAGGGCGTATCATTTTATTTATTTCCTTTACCCATAGCGGAAACTTATCAACTAAGGTCTATCAATTGGGCGACGTCAGACAATTGAGAAAATAGTAAGTCTCTTAAAACAAGAGCATTCGACCACGAATTCATAAGCACAACCTTATATTGGATTTAAGCTTGTCCAAACTAAGCACAAGTCTCCACGCGAGCATACTAATGAAATCAAATATCGTGACTTTGATTTCCATGAATAACTATGTCAAAAATGAAAAATTTGACTAAGTTATGTACACAAAGGCCTTATGATTCCAAAGTAGTTGATTAAGTTTAAACTTTACAACATTTAAGAGATTCACTCAAGAGTATTTTACTATGTACGGTAAAATGTGAAGGCAGTGTGCTCGACTAATGACGAAGGTGGATCGATTTGGATGAAAAGGTTAGTAAATGACATTTATGTTAAGTTATGTTTTGAAGTTATACGATAACTTGGATGACTAAGTAAAGTTATGCTTATGTTTTGAAGTTATATGATAACTTGGATGACTAAGTAAAGTTATGCTTAGTCATAGAATAAGTTATTATGATAATTGTTTGGGTGAATAAGGGATAATGTTATGTTATTACTGAAGTTATGAAAGTTTTAGGTTTTAGGCGAAACAATTATAATATATGTGGGTTTTTAGGCGAAACAATTAGAATGTGAGGCACTCATGTAATGCTGAAAGGAAATTCATTACGATAAGGAAAAAGTTCGGTACATGAAAGCAAAGAAAATAAAGGGACGAAAATTAAAGAGACCGGAGGTCTTTTACATAATTTGCTAAAAAGGAAAAGGAACAAGACTTGTAACTAGTGGTTTTCTCCTTCTCCTTCTTTGGTGTTGACATTTTCTTCTTCATTCTTTTCTTCTTCATTCTTTTCTTCTTCTTCTTCTTCTTCTTCTTCTTCTTCTTCTTCTTCTTCTTCTTCTTCTTCTCCTTTCCCATCCGCGTTATCCGGGCTGATCAGTTTTCCATCCACGATACGAGCATAAGGGTTTGAACCCTCTAAGTTGATCGCAAGGTCAGGATTGAGAAAGGAGATTTGACTTAGTGCTTTGGCGAAGCCAGCCTCAAATTGATCCAGAACAGAACATTGCAATTCAGCAATTTCTGTTTTCATTTTAGAATTCTCGTCCAGAGTTTGGTTGTGAACGGTAGTAATTTGGGCGAGGTCAGCTTTCACCTTGTCATTTTCCTCAGTCAATGTCTGAACAGAAGCTTTGTAATCTTCAGCAGTCTTCTTCGCATTCTCAATTTCTAAAGCCAAATCAGCAGCTTTTTTCTCATTGACTTTGTTGGATTTATCTAACAACTTCAACGTTGCTTTCAGTTTCCCAATTTCTTTTTCTTTTTCTTCAACAAGTTTGGCATTGGCGAGGCCATCGAATCCGTTGGATTCTAAGTCAATCATCTTGGCGGCTGCAGCAATCTCTAAACCTTTGGTCATCATAGCTTGACAGACTTCTTTTAAACCCATCTTCCTCATCTTCTCACGATCAGCCTCAAATACCAAGTTTGTCTCCACCAAAGAATTGAAATCTATCTTTGAATCCCAAAGTGAAGTTACTTCAGTGGAGGATAGTTCCTCAAACTCCTTCAGCAAGTTTTTCCAGCAAATACGGTGAGCGCTTGATGAGCAGCCTTTGTTCGCCCCTGGCGAATCATTTCTGTTCATGAATTGTTCCAAGGAAGTCTGGTTCGAAGCTTTGTTCTTCTAAGAGGTAGGTTCCTCATTCTTTTTCTTTTTCTTAGCAGGGCGACCTACTTCAGTGCCAGAATGGCTGGTGTCTTGGTCGGCGATAGACTTTGAGGGATTCCTTTTTTCACGAGCAGCTTGTTATTCATGGCAAAAGCGGAGGAGGTCTTCTTCAGTCAGGCGAGCCATTTTCCCTGCAATATAAAAGTTGGCAATCTACTAATTCTTCTTTAGTCAAGGCATCCTCGGGAATTTTGATGATGCCTTCATATTGGTTCGTCTAGTAGAACGGAAATCGGGGACTCCCGTCATCAAAGTAAAAAATATCTTTACAGGGTTCTGATTCACGGAGTTTGAAAAACTTTCATTTGAAATGTTTATAGTGGCTTTTGAATAAAGTGAATAGCCCTAGACCCCTAGCAGTAGCAAGCGAAACATATTCACCTCTAACGTTTCGCCCACATGTTTCAAAGAAGTAGAAAAACTTATTACTGGTGGGTTCGATTTTTAGAGTTAGGCATAAAATTTCAAAGGCTTTTAAATACGCCCAAGCATTGCCATGAAGTTGGGTGGGAGCTACATTCAGAAGGGTTAATACGGAACAAGTGAAATCAGAAAAAGGCAGAGTGTATTTCAAATCAGAAAATAAGTTTTCGAAGAGATAGGTGAAGTTCCGCCCTTGATTATCTGGCCCCCCAAAACAACACGGCTCATCCGGGGCGCAGGGAATTATGTCCAAATGTGCATCTAGGCCATCTTTCCTAAAGTTGTATTTAGTGACTAAATCTATAATAGCTTTTGGAGTACAATTTTTAGAAAATTGTTTTTTGATTTTACTGGCCACCCATAGGGAATCGGCGGTAGGTGGAACATTAGGAGTAGAAGCCTCTTTACGGGTACGTTTAGAAACCATTTTCAAAGTGTCCTGAAAGTGAAAGGTTTTGAAGTAAGATGAAGATGGAATAGAGTATAAGTTTTTAGTTTACAATGCAAGATTTATGTAGTGTTTTCTGGGTAGAGAAAGAGTCATGGGTGTTAAAGGTAGGAACTTTCATGCGCAAGTTCATGTGAAAGTATGGAAATAAAGAAGAAAAAGAAGAGGATTGTTACCTGAGAGAAAGTTTGGAACTTGGAAGACTGCTGGGATGGTTGATGATGAACGCAGGAAGTAGGAAAACGGGTTTGGCAGAGAAGAAGTAGAGTGTGGATTTTTGTTTTCTTTGAAAGGAATATGGGTAGTAAGGAATTGCAGGTAAGTGATGAGAGGAGTAAAATAGGGGGCTTTATATAGAGAAGGAAGGAGGGGTGAAAGGGTGAGATGAAAAGGTAAATTAATTAGCAAATGAGTGGACGCGTGCTTACATATGGATACTCAAGGGTCAGGTTTGATGTTTATATTAAAAGGACACGTCGATCAAGGATTTGAATTTAAACGGACGTGATTCATTGTAAAATTCAAGTGGAAAGGACATTTTAGTCCGGTAGTCATGACGCTTCAGGAGTCATTGGAACGGGCACAACTTTTTGTGTTTGAATTTATTTTGTGTGCTTTTAATTATATTTATTTTTCATGATGGTAATTATGTCAGTGGGATTTAAAGACGCGGTAATGCTGCGGCTCAAGTTCCAAAATATTTGTGCATATCTGTTGATGTAATTGTAGCAGGAAAAGCAATGATGACTCTTGCCACAGTAAGGGCGTAGCAGGTAATAGGCTCAGAGATTTGACAGGTTAGATTCAACACGCAAGAAAAGGAGAAGAGGGAAGAGCTGGTCTGACGTGGTTATTGTTATTTACTTTTATCCAAATGAACATGTGTTATGATTCATACGCCCATTTTAATTACATCATGAGGGCTTTAATGGTTGAGGGCTTATTAAAGACACATTCGCCTTATACTAAGCCTTAGTGTCTTGAGGGCTTGTGGTCTGGTATGGGCGGATCAATGTACTTAGTAATTGGGCTAACCAAATTATGTATCAAATGGGCCGGGTAACCCATGATCCAACCGGATTAAAACCCAAGCTATAAATAACAGGCACCGCCCAAGCGGTGGGGGACCTATCATTTTACGCAATTTTCCTAGTTATCATTTACTTCGCTTGCTCTCAATTTGATTAGCCCACATCTAAGGTTCTATACCGGAACATACTTCATAAAGATTTAGAAAGTGAAGATTTTGTTTTGCTGGTCTACATCATTTTTTTTTGAAAGGTACATCATTTTAATTTCCTTATCTTGCTTTAATTTAGAACCGCCTAGCTACTTCAAAGGAGGAATGTATTTTATTGTTAACTCTTAAAGGCATAATTACACATGTTGGGGAGCACCAATGCGATTGAAACAAGAGACATCTAGGTGTTTTTTCCTTGTGATTTTTCCTCTATTCCTTCAATTTTTATAACATTTTTCTAATTGTGATTAAGTGAATACATATTATTTGAAGACAATGCTTAATAGGGATGAGCATAATAATTTTACATTCCTTTCTTTTTCTTTTTTTTTTTTTTTACATCGAAAAATTAACAAAAGCGAAACAACAAAAGAAAGAAAGCAGGGATTTTAAACTGACTTTATTTTTATATTCCTTTCTAAACTGACTTCATTTTGGCAAACAATAAAATAAAATATGTTATAGGGATTTTAAATTAATTTATAATTAATAATGAATTGTTATGCTTTTTATTCTTGATAATTCAATAGCACTCAAAAAATCCAGATGACATATATTCATCCATGTACAATTACATAGGGGACAGGTGAAAGTTATACAAAATATGTTCGATGGCTTAAAAGATTTAGTTGACGCAAAAAGGCAATAGCATATAGGAGGACACTTCCAAATTGATTTCTTATGTGGTTAGCCATCTAGGATTTTAAGTTTAGTAATTTTCACCTCTTCTATTGCCCTAGAACTTAGTTGCAAATTTTAGCAAAGCTTGATTTTGATTCGTATGATTGCTCTTTTCTCGCATGAAAACTTGGAAGATGATGCAATCAGCTTAGATACAAGTGTAGATGGTTTCTTTGCAACCTATTTTTCATTTTTAGATTCCATAGTAAAAACTCATTCATTTCATTGAAAAACTTGAAAAAGTATGCAATTTACAAACGTACAAGACTTTAATGCAAAATTGCATTGAGCGGATCTTAGTCTAGTTTAATAAATGAAGGCTTAACAATAGCTCAGGTCATTTACAACTCTAACCTGAGTGAATAAAATGGATTTCGGATTTCACATGACAGTATCATGTTGAAACTTTGGGACTATCTCTCTTCATATCTATAAAATAAGTGGGTCCTTTCAATATTTAAGAAAAGAGAAAGATACAAAATTTCACATAACAATATCATGTGACATCGATCCTAAATCCTAATCAAGTAAAATGCATACCAAGAGGAGCAATACACGTCCCATTTATCAACAGACAACGAAGTAACAAATAACAGTGATAATTGAGAAACCTATTTTGCTTAGAGTTCACGTTTTGCCTAGCTACTTCTCCAACTTTTTGGAGAAGAGACTAAAGTCATGTTGAAGAAGAGCATTCTCCTCTTTCCATCTAAACCTTTAGAACAGAAATCAGTACAAAGAGTTGTAGGTGTAGCAGGTTGCTAAAATAGAGCATATGGTAATCAAGAGTGAAGGCAGCAGGGTGACATTAAGGATCCTACTCTCACCCACGAATCCAGCCAGGGTAATAGTTGCATCAGCAATCACTCTAGCGATTGTCCCAGCCTCTGTAGACAGAAGACCACCATTATAGGTTCCACGAGAAAGCCTTGACGACATGACACGTGAAAGCAGTGACAAGTTGACACCTGGAATGAATGATAAATAGGCAACAGGTCATACAAATCAATTACAGTCTTGTACAGAAGAACAAAAATATAAAAATGAATAACATCAGTAATGACAAGAAATCCCTTTTAAATCTTGTTTTGATTATAGACACTTGTGATATCAAGGACACAACTACTTTGTGTCCCTATCACTCTTGGATTTTTTTCAAGTTATAGAAACACTTTTCCAGAAATATATAAGCAGGGAATGAATATCCTTTTGTTTGTTTTAAGGTTGAAAACTTTCAGGACTTGGAGCTAGCCTCCTTTGCCCCCTGACTTGTCTTGAGAGCCCTCCTCAAGAGCTTCAGCCGATTCTGGCTAGAGATTTGTTAGCTTTGTAGTTTTTGTTGCTTGTCTGTTTAATTTTCCGATGTACCAAAAAAATAAGTTATTCCTAAGGAAATAATAACTGCCATCATTCCCTTCATTTAATTTAGTTCCTGTTGCAATGAGGTATTTTGAATATAACTTCTCACTCCTACCACATTCTATCATACCTTTTCTATTTTTGAGTTTTAGTTTTGAAACTGAATAAAATTTTGAAATATTCCTAGGAATACTATATGCTTACTAAACAGAATTATACTAAATTTTGCCTTCAATGACATTCCGGATATTAATATTTCCAAGAATGTTATTATTGGGAATATGATCTCACTTCTTTTACACCTTGATAATTAAAAAATCTAAAGAAGGGTATTATCAGGGTTTATGTAGCTCAGGTCCAAATGACAACAGAAAGGTGGAACCCATAAAAACAACAGAAAGGTGGAACCCATAAAAAGATGTGATATTCTGGACTTCCAAAAGTCCTGGGAATATTAAATACTTAGAAGTTAGAACAGGTTTATAACACTCCTAGTACCGTTCCTGGGAATACTTATAAATTATTCTGGACAACATCAAAGGCATTCAGGAATTTAACAGAACAAACATAACGTGTCAAAACTAAAAAATAACTCATTTCTTTATTGGCCATAATGCCGTTCATGACGCTGAAGCTAACAAATATGTTTTATCATTGAAATATCTTATTTTCACTCAATGGAAAAAAAATAATGCTTCTTTTGCACCTTAACAATACATTCTGATTAAGCGTATGTGTATTCTTGAGGATGGTTGGGGTTTTGGTTTTTGTGTTCCCCATTATCCTACTCCAGAGCTTAGTCTCTTTCCTCTTTATTAATATATTTGGACTTCCAAAAATAAAAACAATACATTCTGATACATAACCATCATAGGTAAAGCAAAAAAAGATCTTACCCTCAAGTACTTCAGCAGAAACAAATACAAGGAGACCCGAACATATGTATTGTGGCTCAGTATATGGAAAGATTATATTGAAGCTCAGTAAAACGCCAATGCAAACCATGATTTCCGATGCCAACAGAATTTGCCTAAAACAGATAAGAAAATGAAGTCTCAGATGATATGGGAAGTATTTCCAAAACTTTAAGTCTTTGAGGATCTAAATGGGTTTTTCAAAGAAGCATGGCTCTATAGGATCTTTTCTTTTTCCTTCTCTTTTTATTAAGTATCCACATGCACTATGTCTCATCATACATTTTTGAGAAAATTAAACTGGAGCATAAACCCAATTGTGGATAAGAATGAAATGAAGCATGGGTTTTATTCAGTTATTACCGATCCTCGAACAAGTTGCTTATATAGCTTCCCACAATAATGTTTACAGGAAGAACTGTCAAACCAAGGCAGGCAAGAAAAACTGCAACTGTGCTTGTTGACCAGTTGAAGTAGTACGTTGTGATGACACTAGATTCCGATAGTAAAATCTCCATTACATATTTGAGCATGAAATATATCAGCAACTGAACCTGGAGATGTTACACAAATTTGGTCAGTTAAAGCGTTTAACTTTCCAACATTTTGGTCCCGTTTAGAAGAGCTTATTTGAGCTTATCTGATAGCATAAGCTCTTATGCCAGTGTTTGGGAGAGCTTATGCAAACAGCTTATGGCCTACCATAAGCTGTTTTGAGCTTATTTCATAAGCTACTCAGGATAGCTTATGAAAAAGAGCTTATGCTTATATATAGCTTATTTTCAATTTATTTCAATAATTTTTTTAAAATAGCTTATGAATAAGCGCTTATGACCCTAAGCGCTTAATTAAGCTGTTTTTCCAAACAGGGCCTTTATATAATCACCACCAACCATTGGAACAGATGATTTCTAATATCAAATAAACAGTATCTCAAGAAATCTTAAAATATCCAAAAATATTCTTTAATAAGCTAGATCATTAAAGACATGCATCATCTGAATATGTCCAAATCATCTTATATGACAGGAGCAAATCCCCATTCTAGAAAATTAGCAGCACAGCCAGCACTTCTAAATGGTGAGTCACACATGCTAAAGCCACAGATATGTAGTATAAACACCTAAGTATAGTATCATAGACTAAGATGTATAATTATTTCAGAATGTTATGGTTCAGTTAACAAATGGAAATCATGGATTTTAAAAGGTAAGAGTAGCAATCAACTCTATTTCATGCATTCCCTTTGCACATTGAAGAGACTAGTAATCAACTTAACATCATGTCATCCCCTAGCCACTTCAATTCTCTTTGCTCAGATTTGATCTTATGCAAAAACAGGAGACCAATTTAAGCCGATTGATCATATTCTAAAATGACCTACCTTGCTAACTTTATAAATCTATAATCTTCTATAAATCTGTAAATTAAGACATATAAGACCTTGAATATAATCTTTTTTCTGTCGTGGAAAGCAGATTAACTTTAAATTAACAAATGATATTTTGGTTAATTCTCATGCCACGTAAAAAAAATTAATACTTATTATTAAGGGTACAGATTATGGAAAATCAACTGAGGGGAAATGCTAGCAATACACTCTTTTAAATGCACTTCAATGTGATTGGTTTCATTTTAAAAAAGTTAACACATTTAATAAGTGAGAGAAATATGTTGACTCTCATGTAAATAGACCAATCACACTCAAGTGTGTTTAAAATAGTATGTCGCTAGTACTCCTCATCAACTGAGAGTAAAAAAATGAAGAGCTCTTATAATATTTAAAAAAATTATGTTACAGAATAGCGTCCAAGTGTGTCAGCAAATTAATTAAGTACCGATGGAATCTAGTTATATGATGTTCATGACCCTAACTTAAATTAGCTATTCCAAACTTCACAATAGAACAGGATCACCTCTCCTAGTTAGCAATTGGCATATATCTCCCCAGTTCACTAGTATTGGAGCCATTAAAAGAAGAAAAAAAAAAGTATAGGAGCAAATGCAAATAGCAGTCTAATTCCTTTAATTTATCATTCATTATTTCCAACAAATAACAAGTTTTTCATAGTCAAACAGAATCATATGTGTGTCACTTCCACATCAACAAATTAGGTTTCCATCAAAACAGCAACAATGGTTTTAAAATTTTACATCTAATGAAATCATTACAGCTTGATACAGATCCAATATCATATAGATGACGAAGAGTTTATCACAAACCTTTACAGATGGTGTCAGGAGTCTGTATGCAGATCCAATTGAGTTGGCAGGTACGCGAGATTCCTCTGGAGCTTCTTCACTTTCATCAAAATCTTGGTCAGCGTCTTCATCTACCTTATCCTTTGAGGCAATTAGCAATGGCTGTTTTAGGCCATTTTCAAGTGCACTATTTTCTTCTTGACAGAAAGAAAAAGAGTGTTACTTTATGTTAGTCTTCACATAATGATAAAACTCATGAAAAGAAGATGCATTAAACTATATTATAAAATAATAACATAATCATAGATGACTTTCGATAAATAGTAAAGTGATAAATAGAGGGGGACTACAGCATACCATAAGGTATACCATACAAAATGACAGGAAAATAAAAGATGTAAACTATAGGGTTCAAGCATTTTAATAAAATGCGAGTTTGATCATGGTCAAAATCAAATGATTTAGTCCGGTCAACTCATTTTGAGAAAATGGGTGTTTGGTCATGGCCAAAAGATTATGTTTCACTTTGAGAGTAGTGCCTATTGAAACATAATCTTACCTAAAATGGTTTGGTCAGGAGATTTAAAGAGAAGACAAATGAAAGACCCAATAAGTAAGAGATTCAGGACGATGTATGAAAATAAACCAGAAATAAAGACCTAGATCTAAGTGGCCTCTCAGAAACCTAGTTTTTTACCTACACAGTGGCACAATTTGATCCAAACAACTACCACTTAACGGTGGGAAAATAGTTTTTTGTTGTTGTAAGTCCAATGACTTGTTCCTACTTCACATAGCAACATTTTCTTCCCTACTTTTTCACTTATTTTAAAATTCATCAAAATAAATTTACTACCAGTGTGGTATATAGACTCGTGTTTTTTCAGAAAAAATAAAATGAACTCAAAAACTTCCAGAACCAAAATGTTCGTCTAGATATTGAATATTTGGACACAACTGTAAAATTAGAGGACTCATGTATATTAATGATCTTACAAGGACATAATAAAAAATGTTTAAACAATAAGTAGCATGTTGAAGCAATATAAGTCCAATACCATCATCATTTGACTGTTGTGGCCCCTGATTCTCTTCAGTGTCATGAGAAGGTTCCTTAAAAGTAATCCACAACCACACTAGATATATCAGCCAAGCAACAGCCATCACCCAACCAGGCAGGGTATTTTGATTAAATGTAAGCTTATAAAGCTTAAAATCAATTTGCAGTATGCCAGCTAATGCAGGACCGCATGCCATTCCAAGAGCGCTGGCACTAACAAAACCTGCGGATGCTTGCATGCGGATTCTTAATGGAACACAATCACTAATGTAACGCCGGTTAACAGCTCTGGCAGATCCCAATCTGTAATTTAATTAAGTATTCATCAGCAGAAATGGTCATACTGTGGCCATCATGTCATACTGTCCGTAGCATGATGGTAATCAGGGTATATAAATAACTTAATTTGCATGCACCAATAACTGCATACTAACATTCCTATTTCAAAACCAACTTTTGGTCCTCTTTTACTTCCAGTTAGGACTTGTATTTCCTTGGAGTTGATTTTATAAGGTACCTTATTGTAATTAATGAAAATTATAATAAGAGATGTTATCATACTTATCTACCATTAAAAGGTTGAAGGCACAGTATGATACGTTATGCTCATAAAGTGATGATAGGAAGAAAATTAAGAAATAGAAGATTGCTTACCCACAGAAAAGGCGACCAATTAAGAGAACCCATATCGAACTAATATCATATGCCAGTGCATACAAGATATTCCCAAAAAAAAGAGCTATGCTACTGAATACAAGAGGCCTGAAGTATGATTTGTTTGACCACGCACTAAAATACACAGATGAAAACACCTGTGCAACAGCCATTGCCCCAATCACAATACCACACACTGTCGGTGCGGCGCCAAGGCTCGTAGAGTAATCATCTGCTGTAGGGACAATAATATATGTATTGACCATATACAAAAATGTGTTTGCCAAGTTGAGGAGAAGAGACATAAAATGGTATCTTTTATCATCAACAGGTTCCTCAGTAGGGGCAGGCAGATCTTCTTGCATAATGAGTGCATGTTGTGCCAAAAAGTTAAGAAAGTTTGTTGAGTGGGTTAACCTATCAACAGCTGCATTTATTGAATCAATAACAGGATCCTACATATAAAACCAAGTTGGAAAATTACCACCAACCTTGCTCTGCACCCTAACCAGCTATTACAGCATGCATTACAGCATTAAGAGAAAACATAACTAAACAAACTAAGCCTATGATGGAGAAAAGTAAACGCAGAAGAAACCTGGAGGGGAAGAGAAGGCTGATCATAAATTGATAAGTAGCTTCCTTGTCGGTCCTGAAGATCATGAAGATTGCGAGATAAGGCTCCCACAACAGCACCTAGTCCCTGCAAATTCCATATTCATAAGTCAATGTTCATTTATTAATATTGAAAATATAATATAAAATCATTCATGTATCTACAGCCACCAGCTTAATCTTTTGGGATAATTTGTTAATAATATGGTATCAGAGCTTGTATCACTAAAGGGCATAGAGTTCTATCCTGGTTGCTTCCCAATATTCTAATAAAAAGTTGAATTTCAGCCCAAGATAGGTGGACTTGTGCGATGTCCACAATTCTAGCCCAATGGATTCTTGCGTGAGACGGTGTGTTAGAATATATAATACAAAATCATTCATGTGCCTTTACTTGCCTGTTTAAGTTTTTAGGATATTTGGTTCATGACAATTAAAATAATATATCCGTGGAAATTCATCTGAAATAAGCATATTACCACATGCTTGAACACTTGTTGTAGCTGGGAGTAAGGATGATTTGCACGAGTTTTAACATAGTAATCAGTGAATCTATAGCCAAAGCGTTTGTCAAACTTCTTCAATATCTTTCGCAAGCCAACAGCATTGATCTCAACAAAATAGAGAAGCTTTAATAGATCTTGTCCCACTGTTCTATAAGCTTCTCGTAATCCATTTATTTTGTTTATTTCAGGTTCCTGCTGCAGAGCATCATGCTGCTCCACAAGCTTTTCTATCCTGCTTGCCAAAATCCCTTGTTGCTCCAACAGGAACAGGACAATTTTCTCAATCTGAATTGCAACAAAAGGAAAGTTATTGAAACAAATATAAAACAAAAGATACCTCATTCTGTAACAAAAACTATTCGACATGTTAAGATTCATTATACATAGATAATCACATCTACTGATATAACCCGAATCTAATTTGAGCTCAATATAATGGAAAGGTCCAATCATCATTTAATATGACATGATAACGCATTCAACGAAGAAAACAGCAAAACCTGACTATCCAGCATCCGTGAGAAATCCTTGAGTACATGCCTCCGATCTTGTGTACCAAGTTGAATCTGTTGAGCATATTGCCTCACTCGTTTCTTCATGAGTTTGTAGTTTATGTAATATCTATAACCAAAAATCAAACATATGAACAAAAAGTACCATTACAGCTGAACTAATCTTCAAAAATGAAATTTATAAACCCTCAACAACACAAGGGCAGACTTACATACCCTTGCCATTCTTGAATTTGCCTGTCTTTCAACTTTTTCCCAAAGTTAACCATCTCTTTCTGCAATAGTACACACTGAAAAATGAACTAAATCAGCCAATTTAAATTTGACTGTCTACCTTGTTTCATCAAAACCAAAACCATGCACTTCATAACAAGTTCAGTTCAAATTGAACTAATCAAAGCATGCAAAACAGAACCTGATTGTTAATCGAAGGCATATATAAACACGTATCAACCAACGAACACTTTCAACGGTACTTACCTATTGCCTAACAATTAGATAAAAAAAAGCTTCCAAGTGTTTAGATCCTAACCAGCTAAAGCAACTCCAATTTATGAATCAGCAAACCCAATTTGATATTCATATCTCAAAGACATGCTACCATCACAAATATTTGAAAATTGATAGAACAAACAAACATACCAAAATACGCAGAAAAATTCAACCATGTCCATCAAGAAAAATAAAGATAACAAATTCACGCAAAACCAGGGCCACATATTCAAAATTGAGATTGAAATGGAACAGCCATACCTCGGTTCAGTGGTTTCCAGCTGAGAACAGAAAACAGGATCTCAGTGTATCCCCTTTTCGATTTTTTCTGGAAGAATCTCAGAAAACAGACAGAAAAGACAGAGCGGCAATCAATCAGAACAAGATAAACACGGCGGGATGCAAACAAAAATTATAATAATAAATATAACAAAAAGACTTACCGTAGTGAATTTCACTAATCAATCATTCAAAAGCGAATCAGAATGGGTAAATTATTGTTATTGACATTTATTATTCAAGAGAGAAAATGATTGGGAAGAAAAGCAAAAACGGCCTGTAGAAATGCAACCCGGAGGAGAAGAGAAGGGGAGAGAAGAGATGAGAGAGAAACAGATTCAGTTGCAGATTCACCTTTTTTGTAGGGTGTCATCTGTTACTATGAGTATCGAGGTATCACTGTCACTTTTTTATTTTTTTTATTTTAACCATGATTTCAAGGGCTTTGGGTTTAACACCCCACCCATTAGGCCCCACGCCCCACCTGAAGGGGCGAAATTACCAGAAAACCAGTTGATTAATAACGGTAAATGATTACCCGACACTATAATGGGTAATCATTTACCGATCGTGTTTAAAACATATAAACACGACAGTTTGGGTTTTGAAACCCATTATTTTAAAACCCAAATTTTCCTCTCCAAATCGCACCCTCTTCAATCTCTCCCAAAATCCGGTTCCACCACTTCAATCTCCCTCAAAGCTCGGTTCTAATCATCATCAAAGCTCCCTCAAAGACCCATTCCATTACATTCAAAAGGTAAGTTTTGATTTTCAATGATTCTCACATTTCAAGTTTGAATTAGGTGAATGATTGAACACTAGGGTAGTTGATTGATGATTAGAGGTAGGTTTTGTTGTGTTTTGTTGCCTGAAATTGCATGAAATGAGTATGGGCACGAGTGGGGCGCGATTTGGGTCTGCTTTGGTTCACTGTAATAATGGAAAATGATTTTCCGATATGATAATGGAAAATGATTTTCCGATATGACAGTGCAGACTTCCAAAATTTATTTCCAATATTTAACCATGGCATGTATTTAACTTCCAAGATTACTTTGCTGATTTGTTGAGAATTGGAAAAGATCAAGATAGATTTGAGTTTCATATTTTTCATGTTTTGTAATTAGGAAAGTTGTTTCTTGTTTTTGTTTGCTAGTGATGATGGTTGCTTTGCAAGTTTTTGCACAATGCTTGGTAGTGGATTAGTTCTTAAATTGACCTTAACACAGCTAGAAATTGTTAATCACATTCACATGCAATGTTGCTATTTTGGTACTTCAAAATAATTAGAGGTTTTAGAGTCTTGATATAGAAATGACGGTTGAGTTAGAACTTACAAGTTGTCCTTTTTGTTAATTATCTATATTTTCCTTTTGATATCGTTAGTTGCTAAATGATTGGTTGGAAATTTCCGGATTAAGTAGAAAAATTACTCAAATGATATGCTCATATGTGAAAATGCTTTACTTATTATGACAAGTATTGTTAAATTTGTTTGTTTTGCACAGATAGCGAGAATGAAGGGTGGGAGGAAGAGGTCACGACATGCTTCTACTAGTGAGGATCCAGCGGATCGACACGAGCGCTTGCATGCTTCTACCAGGCGCGACGACCATATTGCAGCCACTCAGGCGGTAGCGGCTTCGGCACCGTCTCCAGCTCCGTCAGCTACTCCGGCCGGGGCTCCGTCTGCTACTCAGGATGCGGTTGAGCTTGATCCTACTCCGGTGTCTCTGATGGCTGAGTTACCTCGTCAGGAGACATCTGGCGAGGAGTCTTCTTCTGAGCCTAGTGGCAAGGAGTCTTATTCTGAGGCTAGTGGTGAGGAGGAGGAGCCTCTTATTCTCCAGGAGGAGATTGATGTTGCTGATGTCGTGCCAGAGGATGTGGCACAGGGCGGTGTGGATGACCTCATCAAGAGGGTGGCACCGTTTCCCGGGGGGCCTGAGGATCTGTCGCTTCTTGCGCATTATCCCGACCACAAGGCTCCTTGGACGTGGCAGGCACTTCTACGCACAGACCCGCGGTACAATGATCGTCGGACACTGAGGGTGGCCACTGTTGGGGGGAAGGTATGGAACCTCCCCTGTGATGGCGATTCAGAGGCCCATACACATGTGCGACAGCTGCTGCAGCAGACGGGTTTGTATCACCTGCCTTGGTGCGGGTTATCGGAGACAGACCCACCTCTCATACTGGCCCTTGTTGAGAGATGGCATGAGGAGACGAGTAGCTTCCACATGCCGTTCGGGGAGATGACTATCACCCTGGACGACGTGTCGGCTCTTCTCCATCTTCCCACGGGGCCGAGGTTCTACACGCCGGGGCAGGGGGGAGCGAGATGAGTGTGCAGCGCTCTACGCCCAGCTCCTGGGAGGATCTGCTGCTGATTATCTTGTTGAGTTTGAGGCGGCGGGTGGCCAAAATATCTGGTTCCTTACTATGAAGGACATGTATACATCTACTTTGGATGGTATGTCTTAATCATTACTTTATTAAGTTGTATTTATTTTTAGCGTATTATTAATAACTGTTAACTTAATTCATTTCATTGTAGAGCACCGCTTTGAGGATGCTGCTAGGATCTGGCTGGTGAACCAGCTTGGTGCCACCTTCTTTGCTAGCAAGAGTGGGGGTTACCACACTACTGTCTACTGGATCGAGATGCTGGAGGACCTCGGTCGCGTGTCGGAGTACGCGTGGGGTGCGATTGCGCTGGCATCGTTGTACGAACAGCTTAGTCGTGCGTCCCGCAGGAAGACAGCCCAGATCGGAGGGTTCACCTCCCTCTTGCTGTCATGGGCGTATGAGTACATATCCAGCAGCGTCATTATCAGGACGGAGGTACCCGGCTACACACAGGACCAGCCTAGGGCGCAGCGGTGGTCCACGTCCCGGATCGCGCATTCCGGACTCGATGAGAGACGAGTCATGCTGGATGAGCTTACATTGGATGATATCACATGGACGCCATTTGAGGACCATCGGGCTGTTCGACCGCGGGATCCCAGGGCCCTCTATTCCGGCTACATCAGGACACCTTACGGCCGGTCTGTGAGCCGACATCTACCGGAGAGGGTTATGCGCCAGTTTGGCTACATACAGGACATCCCTTGACAGCCCTCTGAGATCCAGACGACAGGGTCCCTTGCTGAGACCGCAGATGCTGCCTATGCTGAGTTTGAGCCGAACCTCCGCCCTCAGGGGATCCCTGCTACATATCCGGGAGAGGCGGTGGAGGGTTACATGAGGTGGTATAGCAGAGTGTCCCATGTGTTCATCATCCCTGAGGATAGGAGGGAGGAGCTTAGTGTCGTGGTAAGTTTGGATTCTAAACTTGTATATTATTTTTATCCATTCAATTGTGATTTTTGTTAATGACATTTTTTTTGTATATTATTTTTATGCAGTCTGCTATACGTAGGGGTGTGGAGTTGTTCGAGCAGTCACTGGAGGTGCCAGGTGCTCTTGCTCCAGGGACACAACCCCGAATCCTCACTGAGAGGGCGCTCGAACTCTTTCGACGGAGTTCCTTCGTTGGTACCCAGGGAGTTGCCTTTTTTGCTATTCGAGGAGCTGCAGCTGCGGGAGGCAGAGCTCGTGGAGGCAGACCCCGTGGAGGCGGAGCCCGTGGAGGCAGAGCTCGTGGAGAGGGTGATCCTGGAGAGGGTGTTCATGGAGGTAGAGCTCGTGGACCCAGAGGTCGTAGGGGGCGGGGTCGGGGAGAGTGATTTTATTACTCTTGTTATGTGGGATCCATTGTTATGTATATGTTAGGACTTTTTATGTTATGTTATGACTCTTGCCTCTTTTTATTTACATGTGTTTTATTTTTAGTCTTAATATTATGACTCTTATAATGAAAAAAACAGTTACAACGACAACATAAATAATCCAAAGCATGTAATAATCCATGACAATAAGTTAAATGGTTACACAACCAAATTAAACATAAGCAACACGGAAAACAAAATTATTCCTCTATGATATCGATGAAGTCATGGGGTCCGCAATCTTTTGGGAATACCTTCACTAGGTTGGACAATGTTATATTAAGATAACAAACAGTTCCTCTAGGTGCAATCCATGATCACTACATATGGGAATGTGTTGAAAAGTTTGACGGCATTCGGATGAGCCCAAAATATATCTCTAATCACTTCCAATCCGGGTTCATTTCTTTCGAAGTGAACATACTTCTCACCGTCCAACTTCTTCAGCAAGTATTGCATCTCTGTTAGTGACCCACGAACGGATTGTCTGAACCGCTTGCAAACACCATAAATTTGTTGGATGGTAGTCAAGTTTGAAGTATTTTTTTCCTTGAAGGACGCCAACATCTTTCTCGGTGGAACCCAAGTCTTAGCCGGATTTATCACGTCCTCCTTCTCCTCACTAGTCAGTCGACCAGCATAATTGTGGCCAAGTAGTGACCCAGCTGCGAGATGGATGTGTCTACCATCCATCACCTTCAACCACCATCCTTTACCATCTTTCGTACGTAGTCCTTTTAGCCTAAAAGGACAACCTGTCTTTTGTGTTGACGTTTCTTCAACAAGATCAGGATCTCTGTAGGGAATATACACACTATGCTTCTCACACCCCAGAATGACATATTCTTTTCTTCCCTTCGCACCACTATCAGACTTTGTTGTCACCAAAACAAAATTATTTGCCATAGAAATGTCGCGAACCCATTTCATAAGATCATCTTTCAAAGGGAAATGCTGTTTCAGGAAAAACAAGGCATAAGACATAAAACAAGGCATAAACAAAGCATAAACAAAACATGCAAAAATTTGTGCAATGAGTACCTGATCAGTCTGATACAAATGAGAGATATCTATACATATAATCAGAGGTTCAACTGGTGATGGTTGCTCCTCTGGATTATCATTTTCCAATCCAGCAACATGTATCAATTGTGATTCACCAAAAAAAAAAGGAATCTGTCATCCCTGGAAGCCAAACGGTAAATCAATATCCGACACATTAACGGCAAATCAAAATCCGAGCCTATAACGGAATATCATAATCCGACACATTAACGACAAATCATTTACCGATATAGTTCACGATACAGCAGCCTAAATTACCAACTTAACCAACTTAACTAACTACTTAAACTAACAACTAACTACTTAAACTAACTATAAATAAAGTACCAAAAGCTAACAACACTTACCAGAAGTTTAAAGCTTTCCCTTGGTGGTGGTGGTGGTGGAAATGTGGAGATGGTGGTGGTGGTGGAAAGGTGAAATGTGAGGGAGGAGTGGGGTAATGGTAGAATAAGGTTGTGTGGGCGAGTTATGGGGGGCTGGTGGGGGGTTATTGATGGAGGAGTAATGGTGGAGGGGTTGGTGGAAGGAGGAGTAATGGCGAAAAGTTGATCAAACTGGCAGAAATTAAAACGGTAAATGATTTACCGATATCATAATACAATCGGTGAATGATTAACCGATATTGTTCTTCGTGTTCTGGGTAATGGTGTGAAGGTGTTCAAACTATGGAAAAATAACGGTTAATGTTTTACCGATTCCTATTTTGGTATCGGTAAATCATTTACCGATGGGTACTTTTGGGATAAAAAAAAAGGTTGGGGCGCGTAGCCTAAAGGGTGGGGCGCCAAACCCAAATCCCTGATTTCAATCAGCTGAGACCATTTACATCATACATACATAGAATTGGAGCGTAATCCGATACATTCAGTTCAAATAATGGTTTTTTTCAAAAAAAAAAATTTAAAATTGGTGATTTTTTATACATCGGAAAGATAAATTAGATTAGATTTCCCCTACCCAACTCATATGTCATCCAACTCCTACCATATGAGCTATCATATGGGGATAAACGTGGCGATTTTTGTTTTCAACTTGTGTGGTCAAGGGTTTTGGGAAATAATATATATTTTGTATAAAAAATCTTGATTGCTAATGCATCTGGTCATATATTCATCCATCTTCAACTCATAAAAAAGAGGCAAATTCAAAATATAAAATTTAAAATATATTTTAGAAAAAAATCTTCATTGTAAAAAAACCAATATCACAAACTTCATAATTCACATTCTCCATCTCTAAAATTCACACAACTTACGTTCAAAAAGAAAAAAGACACGCAACTTTCTCTACTTCTCCCTTTCAACCATGACAAACTTATATCTGATATTTGTCTTTCAAAAGCAACATGGTCGCTCACAAGAATTATGTCTATGGACTCCACCTTCCTTTGATAATCGATCCGAGATAGGTAGTACTGACATGGTATTGATAGATATCATTTGGTATATTTACAAACTTTGTAAATTATTCCCAAGTATATTTATAAACTTTAGGATAGCTTCGGACCTCTGTTCATGAGTGTGGTTTTGTAGACAGATTGTCGACTTTTGTTTGTTGCTTAGCGAAATTCCACTACGGATGAGACGTACTTTGCTTTGATTATTAGTGACTATTGTGTCTTAGTTTCTCGTTTTGATTGTTTCTTTATCTTTTGTTTGACGTGCTTTCAATGGGGCTGTTTATTTTCTTTCAAAATTGGTTTTTTCTTCCCTTAATGTTATCTAGGTGGAGGATGTTCACCCAAGTTTGGTTGCTTTTCTTGAAGCTAATCTATTGAGCGCAGTAGCCCTATTTCATTGTTTAATATATATAAAAGAAACTACACATCTATTATTTGTACATAATTTTATATTGCACAAAGTTTCAATCTAATTATAAAATGGGATTAATTTCTACTATAATATTTCACTATACATACGGGTTGTTGGAGGATTTGAGATATTATGACATGAAATTGAAAATATTTATGTGATGATAATTAAGAAAATTTTAACCCTCCATACACAATTTATACATTCAATCATGAGATGGATCAATAGAAGTTGAATTTGTGAAGAAGAAAAAAAACGCTAAACCAAATAAAAATAGCTAATTTGCCATTTTATTCACACAAAACTTTACTATCAATGAAAATATGTAAAGTTGAGGTATATTAAATAGAGAATGATAATTATTCCTTAAACGATAGGTGAGAATTGTGATAAGTTAAAATTGAAAGGTGGTAGATGTGAGACATAATATTTTGATGTGGGTGTATATGAAAAAAAATGTGACAAATAGTCTCGAACTTCTAACACAACCGCCAGTTTGAAAAATAACCGGAAAAAAAAAACTAAAAAAATCAAACAACTTAAACTTGTTAAGATGATCCATAAATTTTGAAGAATTAATAAACCTGAAAATCGTGACCAGATGTGTATGAACCTGCAATTTTTCAAATTAAGGTATTGAGACCTTTCCGGGTAATCAGCGTCTATACATTATATGGATTCGTGGCGTGGTAGTATTTTATGTATTATTTTTTCAATTTAATTTTTTAATTTAAAAATTAAATATTCATAGGGAAATTAAAAAAATTAATTATTTTTTAATTAGGAAGTTCAAGGTAAACTGCATGATGATGTCCTCGTAGGATAGCTCAAGTGGTAGGAATTGAGGGACATATGGGTTGGGTAGGGGGAGGTCCAGGGATCGATTTCTGGCAGGTGCGATTTATCTTTCCGATGTACAAAAAAAAACTCCATGGTGACACGTTAAATTGTTTTCCTTTTTTTAAGAGATTAATTTCTATGCACTGAAAGTATAAAAAGTTTTACACATTCATTCAATCACAACCTTCCATTTCTCATTTTAAGTATTATTAAATTTAAAATTAATTATATGCTAACAAAATGAAGGGGTGATTGAATGATTGTGTAAATCTTATTTACACCGTCGGTGCATAGAAATTAATATCTTTTTGAAACTCATGTTAAATTGTTAATTGTGAAAGTTATGTCATAGAGTGACCCAAATGATTCTTTTAATAGCCTAGGTAAAAAATGGGAAAAATAACCCAAGCCATTGTATTATCACATGTGTCTTAAAAGAAATCCAACTCATATTACACATACACGTGTCATCATAAATCCAACTCATTTCCTTATTTATTTTTTAAAAGAGAAAACTTAGGTTCATTGCTTTATATCTTGGCGGATTTTCAATTAGGTATTGACATATGTAAATCTAATCCACCTCAAAATCTTAATTGACGGAGTTATCTTGCCTTTGCTACACCATTAACACTCATCATATCTTCTTTCTCTCTGCACCAGATTCTTTCTCTCTCTACAATGAAACCTGAGTCGGAGTTCCTTCGCCACCGTCATATTTTATTTCTCTTTTTTTGGTTACATGGAGGGACAAGGCCCCGAAAGCGAAAACAAATGCTAGACCACATGAGTACTCAGAGAAGCTAGTGCTTCTTCCGCATCCTGAAACAAAAGGCTACAACATTCCGCTAAGGGAGAGGACAAGACTTGAGTGCCAAAACAAAAAACATGCGCCGATTTAGCAAGACAGCCCGTCAAACAATTGGCCTCCCGCAGGACATGGTGAAACTTGACTTCCATCCCATGTGGAACTCCCTAATGAATGGCTCGAACTAGTTCCAAGTAAGGATTAATCAAATTACCAGTACCAGACGAGTGCACTGTTTCAATATCCTCTGCTGAATCACATTCGATCACCACTCTACTGAAACGACTGGAACTTAAGAGCTCCACCGCCGTGCAAATCGCCCAGAGCTCCGCAAGCAAGGGGTTTGAAGTACCCATACGACGGCAAAAGCTTGCACCCAACGGTCATAACTGTCACGAGCTACCCCACCACACGCCGCCGCCCCCTTCCAACGCCACAACAAACGCCTTATTGGGTCTGGTCCTGTATCCTTAATGTTTTCCGTCAATAACTCATAGGCTGAAGCGGTAGAATAGATACTTGTTACAATCCTTCTCCAAACCGAAAGATCAGGTGCAGAAGATAGGCGACGGGGCAATGATTCCATAATTTCCTGGAACACAACATTGGGCACAAGCTCGACGAAGCCAACAGTCTCCCAAGTGCTATTACTACCAAGAAACTCAGCTACCACACAATTCACCGACGCTGGTGGGATGGGCTGAACAACAACCTCCGCCAACATGATACCCGACGCGAGCCATCGATCTTGCCAGAAACGCACAGTCTTGCCATCGCCAATCTGCCAGTGGATACCACATGAGAAGGATTCCCATGTATTTCTAACCCCATTCCAAATGGAAGATTCAGATGCTCGATGATTAACAACAAGCATAGCATTTTCTCCACAACCATACTTATGTCGGAGAACACAAACCCAGAGATCATTTGGTGCATGGATAAGACCCCAATTAATCTTCATGAAAATAGCCTTGTTGAATTCATGCAGACGCTTCAACCCGAGGCCACCCTCCATCTTTGGTGAACAAAGCTTATCCCACGCTACATGGCTATAACTTCTGCCTCCCACATCAGCACCCCAAATAAAACGTCTCTGGTCCTGCTCCAACTTACCGCACACATATTTAGGGAGGATCATCGTTTGCATACAATAAGTAGGCAAGTAAGCCACCACTGTTTAGGTCAAATTAACCCGTCCAACAAGGCTTAAGGATGTTGCCTTCCATGAAGCAAGCCTCTGTTGGGAGTTTCGAAGGAGAAAATCATGTCTCTCGGTTAGTGCGTCAATGAAGGAGGGGAACACCAAGGTATTTCCCTAGGTCCGAAGTGAGAGAGAGACACGCCTCCCTACTTAACTGTGAAGCTCGGGTATGATGAAAATTGCGAGAAACTAGTAAGCGAGACTTCTCTAAACTTACTTTCTGACCTGAAGCTGAGCAAAAGTTCTCCAAACAAGACCTCATCACCCCAATCTGCTCCGATGAAGCTTCACCAAAGAGAATCAAATCATCCGCAAAGAAAAGATGGGATATAGGCGGCCCTCCACGAGACAACACCACCGGCTTCCAAGCACCATTCGTTACCTCTTTATGGATAAGATGGGCCAAACGCTCCATGCACAACACAAACAAATAAGGAGAGATTGGATCCCCTTGGCGAATACCACGAGAGGGGATGAAAGGTGTCGTCTTTAAGCCATTGAACAACACTTGGAAGGAACTCAAGCTCACCAACTAAGCAGTAAGTTACAAAAATCCCGATTGAAACCCACCTCCGTCAAAGTCTCATGTTAAATTCCCAACTTATTCGATCATAAGCTTTTTCAAGATCAACCTTGATCGCAACCCATCCTTGCTTCCTCGTCATAGTCCGCATGGAATGGAAAAGCTCTTGAGCTATGACAATGTTATCTGAGCTATGTCTGCCAGGCACAAAGCTACATTGGTTTGGAGAAATCAGAGAATTCATAATAAGCTTCAACCTGTTTGCCAATGCCTTTGTCATCATTTTGTAAATCACATTATAGAGGCTGATCGGGCGGTACTGCTTCAAGCTATCTGGTTTATCAACCTTTGGGTTAGGACCAGCAAAGTCTCATTTATTTCCCTGATCTTAGCATGGTCAAGGCAACATCCCTGAATAAACTGCACCACTGAATCCCCCACTACATCCCAATGCTTCTGGAAGAAGATAGGTTGGAGGCCATCTGGACCAGGAGCCTTAAGAGGGCCCATGCTGAACACCGCAAGCCTCACCTCTTCAGCGGTTAAAGGCGCTTGGATCTCCTCTAGGGTGTTATGACCAATGGTGGGAAACACACTATGACAAGACAGAAGAGAGGAGGCATCTGAAGAGGTATAAAGAGAGCTAAAAAATTCAACTGTCATCGCTTGAAGAGTCCCCAAATCTGTGACTAAGCTCCCATCCTCCTTAGTTAGTGCCTCAATCTTGTTACGCTTGTGGCGGGTCTTTGTAGAAGCATGGAAGAACCTGGTGTTCCTGTCACCATGTTTCGCCCACAAACACTGCGATTTCTAGCGCCCAATCATCTCTTCTTGGACCAAGACCTTATCATAAGACTTCCACAACTTGCGTTGGAGATTGTCAAGAAATGGATTATGCCTCATTTTTAACTTAGCATTAATACCCTCTAGTCGACACATCAGCTTCCGCTTCCTTCTAAACACATCCCCAAACACATGAGAAATCCAATCAGTGACATCTTGTCTAAAGCACTCTGATGCTGAAAGCCAATCTGAACTCTGACGCCACACATTTTGGACCACATGGGGAAAACGATTATCTGTAAGCCAACAAAACATGAATCTAAAAGGACGCTCAGGTGAGGAAGTAACATCTTGGTTCGTGCAAGCAAGCAGAAGGGGATTATGATCTGACTTCAAGCGTGGGAGGTGAAGAATGGAGGATTCCGGGAAAGATTCCAACCACTCTAAATTATAGATACCTCTATCAAGGCGTTCCCTCACCCCCGCCATTCCTAGGTGAAGGGGGCCCTTTGAACCCCATATCTGAAAGATGGCAGGTAGACAAACACTCTCTGAACCGACGCATAGATGCAGCATTCGTCGACGCCCCACCATACTTCTCATCAGCATCAAGGTAAGCATTGAAATCCCCCATCACCACCCAAGGGGAGGTTACAGTCGGGCTCAAACCCTCTAGTGAGTCCTAGAGGAGGTTCCTGGTAACCACTTGAGGGCTTCCATACACAAAAGTAATAAAAGTAGTTGTTTGGGATCCATTGGGAGTAACTTTGGTATGCACAAATTGGCGGTGGGACTAAATGACGTCTAACTGGACCTCATTGCTCTTCCAAAGTACCCATATACCAACAACAAAACCCTCAGCATCTACCACAAAGGAGCTATCAAATCCCAAATAGGAAATAATTCTTGCAGCTTTGCCATACAACTAATACGAGTTTCAAGCAAAGCCAGGCAGCTAATACAAAGCCATACAACTAGTACTCCCTTCGTGGCAGCACCTCTTATATTGAGAGAATCTGTCTGTTGGAGGGTACTTATGGAATTTCCAGAACGTACAAGGATGATCCTCGTAGGCAGACTGGTCATAATAGTACACTGCAATTGTACTATTTGATAGTGACATTTTGTCCTTTACAGTTGACTTATGATCTTCAGAGGCGCGCTTCAAATGTGAACTTGTGAAGCTTTTAGTAAGAGTCACGAGGATACTTGGATCTTCAGAGCTTCAAGTCTTCAGCTTATGGACCGGTTCACTTCAGAACTTCTGGTCTTCTTAATAGAAGCACTTGGTCTTCAGAGCCAACTTTCTTGGGTCTTCAGAATCTTCAAGTCTTCAGATTCTTTGACCATTCACTTTAGAACTTCTGGTCTTCAGGATCTTCAGCACTTGATTATTCAGAGCCCACATCAGAGCTTTAATCTTCAGAACATTTGAAGCATTAATTACCACTCAACAGAACGTAGTGAGTGCAGAAACGGTTTGGTGGTCAACACTTCGGTCTTTGACTTCTGATGAAACCCCTTTCAATCAGAAACAGAATCTGTTTGTCAAGAACACAAAAGACAGACGTTAGAGTACCAAAGTTATCCATACTCAAATTATATACTTGTTATCATTAAAACCTAGAGATGTACACAGAACCAAATCTTGGTCTTACAATCTCTCCCTTTTCGATAATGACAAAACTATATATTTTGATGAATAAAAACTAATACAAATCAGAGTTTAAGGATTAGAAAGATCTTATCCTGATATGTATAGTTTGTCCAGCTCCTTCTGAATCCAAGACTTGAACTTGATTCTGAGCTAAGATCCCCCTGAATCTAAGACTTAATAAAGTCATTAGAAACGTGTAGATTTTGAGCTTTATAAAATAATTGATCAGAGCATTCTTTATTTATAGGATATGTAAACAAGCAAAAAAAAATGTAGAGTGTGTGATCAGAGCTATGAAGAGCAATAATAGACATATATTATTAGAGTGTAAATATTGCATCTGAGTTGTATTCAATTGTGTAGCAAGGTAACAGAGTTTAACCGTTAGAACTTAGAAGTAGATGAAGAGCACTTCTTGGCAGAAGTGAATGTAATCCGTGCATTGCTTTAGAGAAGGTTTATAGAGGTTACACAATTGATCATTAATTCTCCAAGCAAGAAAATTTTTCTTATCAAAATATTACCAGTACTCCCCTTTTTTGTTATAATAAAAAAGAATTAAGTGTTAAAAACTTAGTTGAAAAACAAAAGAGTAAACTAGTACTCCCCCTAATTAGGACATAAGAAAACAATAAATTCAAAAGAGGGAATTAGAAAGAAACCTGGAAACTGATATATATATATATATATATATATATATATATCTTATTTCTTACGAACTAATTGTGAGAAATCTGGAGAAACATATATATATATATAAAGTGGAGAAAGGAACAGTGCAAAAACATAGGTGGAATAAGAAACACTAGAAATCCTAGGGCTATTTCTTCTGTAGGAGCTCCAGAAGAAGTTGCTTGATCCCATCATTAGATTTCTTGAGGTCAGAGGTTGCTTGATCTTGCCTATCCAGACGATCCCTGAAGGCTTTTTGTTCAGATTGAATGGTGGCCAGAGTTGCTTCAAGTCCAGAAGGAACTTGAACAGAAGAACTAACCAGAACAGAGGAACTAGACAGAAGAGAAGTTGCAGAACCTCCGGCCTTAGCTTCTAACATAGCGGCTTCAGCCTTCAGCTAGGCAGCTCTTTCCAGAGCTTCTAGACGTGCAACTTCTTCCCTTTCAGCTTCTTCATACTCAGCCTCTAACCGAGCAAACTCTGTCAGTTCAGACTCGAAGCATTGTCTTCTTCTTCATGTTGTTTAAAAGCTTCAAGAGCCAGTTCTCTCAGATTCAGCAGACTTCTGAGTTCAGCAGCAGCTTGTCATCTTGGAATCCAGGCAACATGCCTTTGCCTAGCACTCTTAATCCTTTCATCCTTGTCATGATCAAATAGTTCAAGCATATCTTCAAATCAAACTCTCAACCATCCTTCAAAGTCATTCCAGAGGGCATCAACCAAGCTTGGTTGAGGGCTGGAATCAGTAGCAGCATACAAGTTCCGGAGCCTTGTGCTTGCTTCAATGTTAAACCAATTGATGTACTCAAGGAGGTAGGTTGGGTCAGAAGGGTTATATAGAATTAGTTCAAGGTTGGATGGTGCGCGGGCAAGGGTTGAGCTAGATGCTTCAGAGGTGACTGGAGCAGAAGTAGCTGCTTGGTTAGAAGCATGGTCTATTATCATCTGATCAGGAGCAGTCTGGATAGGTGGGGACTCAGGTTGGGAAAAGACAAAGTCTTTACAGGTGACAGGTGAGTATTGTTTAAGGGATACATCAGAAGGTTCTGATGTGGCTGGTGAAACTTGGTAAATGGGGAAGGCTACAGAGAGAGGAATTGGATCAGGTTGTGGTTGGATTAAAGGGGATTGGTCAGATTCGATAGGAGCAAGTCTGGTGTAGGAAAGGAGGATTGGTGGTGTTTGTTCAGAGGTTGTTTGGGTTAGGATCTTTAGAAGACCAACTTTTGGAAGTGAGGGAGATGGTTGTTCAGGTGTTGTTGAGATGGTGGTGATGGTGATTGTAGTTGGTTGTGTGGGTAATGGAACAGTAAGGGACATAAGTGGTGAGGTTAATGGACTGATAAGATAAGTAGAAGTAGAAGGAGGTGGGAGCAAGGGTTGAGTTTCATCAACATGAATTAACTTAATAGAAGCAGAAGCAGGATGAGTCTTACTTGCAGTCCTAGCAGAGGCTCTTGTTGATCTTGGAGCAGGATTCTGAGCCAATCCAGCAGATTCAGATCCTGTCTTGACTATCTGTCTCTTGACCTTCTGCTCAGCATCAGAGGTTTCTGACCTCTTCTTCTTCCTCCTTGGAATATCTCCTTCAGGAGCTTCTGGAAGGTTCCTGATGAAGTCCTCAAGATCTATGTCAATGCCTTCTTCCCTCATGGCATTCAGATATTCCACTATGGCTTCTGGAGAGTCTTGCTTTGACCAGAGTGGATACCCATCAACATAGATTCTCCTATGAATAATGTCATTTGAGGACTCCTCTGCAGGCTTTACAATCACCTTATCTATGATGCCCATGTTCCGGAGAGTCTTGGCATTAATGACATCTCCAGTGAAGGCAGTCAGATCTTCCGTGCAATTTGTATCCTTTAGAAACTGCACCAGCCCATTCTCAATGAATATGTCCGAAAGGAGTCTTCCAAAAGGAATGTAAGTGATCTTGGACTTGTCAGATGCAGTAGTTCTTGATTTCTTCACTGCTTCCCTCAGATAGTGGAACAAGAAGTAAGGAAGGCAAAGTTTGCTCTTCTTCTTCTTCAGGCAATAAAGCATGCACTTCTGAGTTGCATTGATGTAGTCAGAAGAGCTGGTGGGAGGCCTTGGGTGAATGCACGTGAGAAGAATCTCGTGCCAGACTCTCAGATTGGCAGGAAGATCCTTTGGCCTGAATTCTGTCTTCTTAGCATCCCACTTGGCAAAAATGAATGGGTTGACAGTGTCTCTGATCAGATTTAGCTGGTTGTCCACGTTCTGAAACCTTTTTCCCTTAAGCATCTGCATTCCCAGAAGTTTTGCAATGGATATCTCAGTTATCACGATCTTCTGATCCAGAACATCAGAGACTATCTGGATATCATCATAGTCGGACTTTCTCCAGAAGTCCTTGACTAGCTTCTCATAGACTGGCCTAGGAAGTCTGTTGAACTAGTTTTTCTATCCTTGAGCAGTAACTTCATCTTTGAGATTCAACCCATTAAGCTCCATGTTGTCAAAATCTACCCTTGGTTCGCAGAGAACCGTGAGTTCATCAAACCAGAGAACACAAGTCATCAAAGCTTCCTTTTCCTGTACTGGAGCAGCTTCTTCTTCAGGGTTTCTGGGCTTAGGTTGGGAAGAATATGAAGAACCTCCCACTGAGGTACCCACCAGATTCTTGGAGAGAACTGGACCATCATAGTCGTTGGCCATTCTCTTGGACCTTTCTTCCAATGAGAACTGGTTGAAGAACTCAACTGTAGTCCTTTGTTCAGGTGAAGAGCGGTTTAGGAGAGAGAACAGAGAAAATGCAAGAGAGTTTTTGAAATCAAAAGCAAGAGTGAAAGTGTGAGTGATCGTGTGTGAAACGTGGGTTAGGTAAGTGAATTTGAAAATAACTGTTGAGCAGTTGAAAAACCAAAAGGTAAAGTAAAAATCAACGGTTGAAAATTAATGGTAATAAATTAAAAGTAACGCGTGAAGGAGAAGGAATTGAAGCAATCGTTAAACCAAACCTTCCCGAGAAGCACATGGAACGAGGCGTTTGAGAAGAGACACGCGTCTTAATATGTGTCATCGGATGGAATACCAAGAGGTAGTCAGCTTCTGATTGAATGCCTTCTAAACTACATAACTTTTGATGAGAGCAGAAGTAACATAGTCAAAGTTTCTGAAGAATTCTTCATTCTGGATAAAAGTCCATCTTCAGATTCTTCAAAATAAACTTAAATCTATCTTCAGCTAAAGGCTTAGTGAAGATATATGCCCACTGGTGATCAGTATCTACGAACTTCAGAAGTAAAACACCCTTCTAGACATAGTCTTTGATGAAGTCATACTTCACTTCTATGTGTTTGGCCCTTGAGTGCACTATAGGGTTCTTGCTTAGTGAAATGGCAGTAGTGTTGTCACAAAAGATAGGAATGTTGTTCTCAAACAGTTGATAGTCCTCCAACTGATGCTTCATCCAGAGCATCTGAGTATTACATATAGCTGCTGAGATATATTCTACCTCTGCAGTTGATAGTGCAATTGTAGATTGTCTTTTGCTTGCCCATGAGACTAAATTTCCTCCCAGAAACTGACAATTTCCAGAAGTACTTTTCCTTTCAGTTCTATCTCCAGTTTGATCTACATCACAAGAACCTGAAAGCTTGTACTCTGATGTCTTTTCATACATCAAGCCTAGATTAGTGGTTACTTTCAGATATTTCAGGATTCTCTTAACAGCAGTTAAGTGAGTTTCCCTTGGATCTAATTGGAAACAAGCACATAAATGAACACTATAGAGAATATCAGGTCTAGAAGCAGTTAGATAGAGAAGAGAGTCTATCATACCACGATAAAGCTTCTGACAAACCTTAGAACTTAAGTTGGTAAATCCGCAAGTGTACGAATCCACCCGATTTTAAATATCGAACCACAGGGATTGTGAGTGAATGAATTCGGTTCAAGCCTTGAGTATGAAGGTTTGTTTTATTAAGATAAAGATACGTCGATGTAGCAAAGATAAAATATAAGAAAAAAAGAGATGGAAATGCTTTGGGTTCTTGTTCAACTAGTCAATTCAAGTACATCATTCTAAGCACATGTTCTCATGGATCTCTCCTTGATGTTATAGCCTAGTTACTCACTTATTGATTCCTCACATAAGCAATTCTCCCATGCTAAAAGCTAAGCCCAATTCCTTGTGTACTTAGTAATTTATATGAGGTTTTAGATCATGCAAATTCAGGCCAACAAACCCCAACCCTTCCTCTATTCCTAGTAGCAAGCATAGAAGGGGTAATCCCAAATCGGTTCCCTAACCTATAACAAACTTCCGTTCTGATTATAGAAAAGCATAAAGCAAGCATGCATACAAGCTTAGATTGATATTCAGAAAATGGGATTCAAGGAAAGAAGAAGAACATGTGGGAAAGAACTTAAGATTATAACTCAAATATGAAATGTCTTACAAGGAAAACCAAAGCAAAAGAAGAGAGATTAGGCAAGCATGGCAAGAGCCATGCTTGGCTAAGAACCTGAATTACAAGCTTGGAAGCCTTCTCTCACTCCCCTAGATGAACCTCAACCTCTGAGTTTTACAAATATGAAAAGATATCAAAAATTACCAAAGAAAATGACTAAAATCCTATTTATAGGCAAAAATCACGATTTTGGGCTGTTCCGGGCGCTCAGGCGCCAATTCAAAGCGCCTAGGCGCCAATGGAGCATGCCTAGGCGCTCAGACTCACTGGAAAGTCCCTTGATCTTCATTTTAACTCCTCTTTACTCCTCTTTAAGCCTCCATTCAATTCTCCAAGCCTCTAGACCTTCCCTCTTCAGCTGATTCAACCTGAAACCTTGATGAACATACTTGGAAAATATCTTGAAACTTAAAGGTCAGTTTTGCACAAAGGCTCCAAAACAAGTGGAAATTGCCTAAGACTCCTAAACTCTAATAAAATGCAACTAAATCCCTTATAAAACTACAAAATTACTAAACTAATGCAAATACACAAATAAAAGTAAAAATGCATGAGAATGCATGAAACACTACATGAGACAAACGAAAAAGACTCAAAACTTACAACGAAAAGACCCTAAAAACACTACTAAATCCGGGTCATCACACCACTATACTCAACGACAGCTCGCCCTCGAGCGTCACTAAGATTAGCTTGCCCTCAAGCACAAAGAATTACTCCCAACACACATGCCAAAAGAGGGATACTTCTTCAGAAAATCGGGGGATAAAGTAAAGCAGTTAGTTCCAAGAGAAAGATTCAACAATAAACTGTAAGATCAAGTTTTGATCTAGTAGTACAACTCTATGTTTTGATGATTACAAGTTAACCTTTTGATATGAACAATTGTGCTTAAGAACCAGATTGCTAAGTTAGAAGAAATTGTTGCCTGTGATGCTTCTGATTGTAGAAATGAATCTAAGTATGAAAAGTCTTTTCAAAGATTCCTAGCTAAAAGCGTGGATAGAAGCTTAATGGCTTCAATGATCTATGGCGTAAGCAGAAATGGAATGCATGGCATTGGCTATTCTAAACCAATTAGAAATGAGCCCTCTGTGTCTAAAGCTAAATCCTTGTATGAATGCTTTGTTCCCTCTGGTACCATATTGCGTGATCCTTTACCTGCTAAAGTTGCTAAAAACCCTCTTAAAAAGGGATCCTTCTCTATGTCTAAATATCATGCAAACATTCCTTTAAAATATCATGTTGAGACACCCAAGGTGATCAGAACCTCTGGGGTAACTAACAAGAAAGGACCCAGAAAGTGGGTACCTAAGGACAAGATTATCTATGTTGCAGATATCCTTGATAGCTCCACTGAAACACCAATCATGGTATCTGGACAGTGGATGCTCGCGTCACATGACGGGAGAAAGGCGTATGTTCCAAGAGCTGAAACTTAAGCCTGGAGGCGAAGTTGGCTTTGGAGGAAATGAAAAGGGTAAAATTGTTGGTACTGGTACTATTTGTGTAGATAATAGTCCATGCATTGATAATGTGTTATTGGTAGACGGCTTAACACATAACTTATTGTCTATAAGTCAATTAGCTGACAAGGGTTATGATGTTATATTCAATCAAAAGTCCTGCCGGGCTGTAAGTCAAATCGATGGCTCTGTTCTGTTTAACAGCAAGAGGAAGAACAACATTTATAAGATCAGATTATCTGAGTTGGAGGCTCAGAATGTGAAGTGCCTTCTGTCTGTTAATGAAGAGCAGTGGGTATGGCATAGACGGTTAGGGCATGCCAGTATGAGAAAGATTTCTCAGCTGAGCAAGCTAAACCTTGTCAGGGGCTTACCCAATCTGAAGTTCGCTTCAGACGCTCTTTGTGAAGCATGTCAGAAAGGCAAATTCACAAAAGTCCCTTTCAAGGCAAAGAATGTTGTCTCAACCTCAAGGCCGTTGGAACTTCTGCATATCGACCTTTTTGGACCAGTGAAAACTGAGTCTATAGGTGGCAAGAGATATGGGATGGTTATCGTTGATGACTATAGCCGCTGGACATGGGTAAAGTTTCTAACCCGCAAGGATGAGTCTCATGCTGTGTTCTCTACCTTCATTGCCCAAGTGCAAAACGAGAAGGCTTGTAGGATTGTGCGTGTCAGAAGTGACCATGGTGCAGAGTTTGAGAATGATAAGTTTGAGAGTCTGTTTGATTCCTATGGAATTGCACATGATTTCTCTTGTCCCAGAACTCCTCAACAAAATGGTGTTGTTGAGAGGAAGAACAGAACTCTTCAGGAGATGGCTAGAACCATGCTCCAAGAAACTGGCATGGCTAAGCACTTTTGGGCAGAGGCAGTAAATACAGCATGTTACATTCAGAACAGAATCTCTGTGAGACCAATTCTGAATAAGACTCCCTATGAATTGTGGAAGAACATAAAACCCAACATTTCTTATTTTCATCCTTTTGGCTGTGTTTGTTATGTTCTCAATACTAAGGATAGATTGCATAAATTTGATGCTAAGTCTTCTAAGTGTCTATTACTTGGTTATTCTGAGAGATCTAAAGGTTTTAGATTTTATAATACTGATGCTAAGACTATTGAAGAATCTATTCATGTTAGATTTGACGATAAGCTTGACTCTGACCAGTCAAAGCTAGTTGAGAAGTTTGCAGATTTAAGCATTAATGTTTCTGACAAAGGCAAAGCTCCAGAGGAAGCTGAGCCAGAGGAAGATGAACCAGAGGAAGAAGCTGGTCCCTCTAACTCACAAACTCTGAAGAAGAGCAGAATCACTGCAGCTCACCCTAAGGAATTGATTCTGGGCAACAAAGACGAACCAGTCAGAACCAGATCTGCCTTCAGACCCTCTGAAGAGACCTTGCTCAGTCTGAAAGGATTGGTGTCCTTAATTGAACCCAAGTCCATAGATGAAGCTCTTCAGGACAAGGATTGGATTCTGGCTATGGAAGAAGAATTGAATCAATTCTCCAAGAACGATGTTTGGAGCTTAGTGAAGAAGCCTGAGAGTGTCCATGTAATTGGAACAAAATGGGTATTCAGAAACAAGCTGAATGAGAAAGGAGATGTAGTCAGAAACAAGGCAAGGCTAGTTGCTCAAGGCTACAGCCAGCAGGAAGGAATAGACTACACTGAAACATTTGCTCCAGTAGCAAGACTGGAGGCAATCAGACTGTTGATCTCTTTTTCAGTGAATCACAACATAGTTCTACATCAGATGGACGTGAAGAGTGCCTTTCTAAATGGTTATATTTCAGAGGAAGTCTATGTTCATCAACCCCCAGGTTTTGAAGATGAGAAGAAGCCAGATCATGTGTTCAAATTGAAGAAGTCACTCTATGGTCTGAAGCAAGCTCCCAGAGCATGGTATGAGAGACTCAGCTCATTCCTTCTAGAGAATGAGTTTGTAAGGGGTAAAGTAGATACAACTCTTTTTTGCAAGACTTATAAAGATGATATCTTAATTGTGCAAATTTATGTTGATGATATTATATTTGGTTCTGCTAATCAATCTCTATGCAAAGAATTTTCTGAGATGATGCAGGCTGAATTTGAGATGAGTATGATGGGAGAATTAAAGTACTTTCTGGGAATACAAGTTGATCAAACACCAGAAGGAACATATATCCATCAGAGCAAGTACACTAAAGAACTTCTGAAGAAGTTCAATATGCTGGAATCTACAATGGCCAAGACTCCAATGCATCCTACATGCATTCTGGAGAAAGAAGATAAAAGTGGTAAAGTATGTCAGAAGCTCTATCGTGGCATGATAGGTTCACTTCTATACTTAACTGCATCTAGGCCAGACATACTATTTAGTGTTCATTTATGTGCTCGTTTCCAATCAGATCCAAGGGAAACCCACTTAACTGCTGTTAAGAGGATCCTAAGGTATCTGAAAGGCACCACTAACCTTGGCTTTATGTATAAGAAAACATCAGAGTATAAGCTTTCAGGTTATTGTGATGCTGATTATGCTGGAGATAGAACAGAGAGAAAAAGTACTTCTGGAAATTGTCAATTTCTGGGAAGCAATCTAGTCTCATGGGCAAGCAAGAGGCAATCAACCATTGCACTATCAACTGCAGAGGCAGAATATATCTCAGCAGCAATATGCAGCACTCAGATGCTCTGGATGAAACATCAGCTGGAGGATTATCAGATCCTTGAGAGCAATATCCCAATCTATTGTGATAACACTGCTGCAATCTCATTGAGTAAGAATCCTATCTTGCATTCAAGGGCAAAGCACATTGAGGTAAAGTATCACTTTATTAGAGATTATGTACAGAAGGGCGTACTTCTTCTGAAGTTTGTTGATACTGACCATCAATGGGCAGATATCTTTACAAAGCCCTTAGCAGAGGATAGATTTAATTTTATTCTGAAAAATCTGAACATGGACTTTTGTCCAGAGTAAAGATGGATCAGAACCTCTGATTATGATACTTCTTGATCAGAAGATGTCTAGTCCAGAAGGTAACTCAATCAGAGTGTGTGTACCCATTGGTACTGACTCTGAAGCTGAGACAGCAACACGTGTGTCAGTATTTCTGATGCATAGTTCCTTGTGCCCGTGTGACAGTCTGTCATGTTGCGTGTAGATGTGCTTCTCTCCTGTGTGTGATATGTGTATTTACTGTTACTATCTATCTTTAATTTTCAACTGTTGATTTTAAATTGCTTTTTGAATCAACAACGGTTATTTGTCAAAACCCACTATACACACACGATCTCCTTCACTTCCGGTTTTTACTCTCTCTCTCTCTTGCTATTTCAAAACCGCTTATCCTCGATTTCTCTCTCGATCTCTCTTCATCTTTCAACCTTCATCTTCTACCTAAACCTTCAACCGCTCCAAAAATGGTGAGTCAAACCAGAAGAGCTACTGCAGATGCAACCCAGTTTCCTCATATGGTAGTTGGTCTAGCAACAGGTCAAAGGGGTCCTGAAAATCCGACTCAAGATCAAGGTCAAGCTCAAGAGCAGATTATTCCGATTGCAGAACGGGGCTGTGCCGTTCACTGCGTTTATGCTCCTGAGGAACTTCAAGTACTGGCAGAATGGAGATTCGACCTCGACAACCTTGCTACAAATGGGTATGATCTTCGTCCTGAAGTCCAAGTTCAAGGTTGGGGAAATTACTTCAACAGGCTTCGAGGACCGGTGTATGACAAACTGATCAAGGAATTCTGGAAGCACGCCGACTGCGATGATACTCAGGTGGTATCTCACATTCTTGGAAGAAAGATCATCATTACAGAGAAGTCTTTCGTGAACCTGCTGGGTGCAGAAACTGCTCTTGGGTATCGTTTCCAATTCACTGAATCGAAGCTGAAACCCAAGACGAAGGATGAGACCAACAAGGCCCTGTACACCAATTACAAACCGGGCAAGACTAATTACAAAGTGATGGACCTTCATCCCAAGCTCAGGATCTGGCACAAGATTTTGCTCCACTGCATAAACCAGAGACCAAAGGGCAGTTCCCCAGACTACATCAACTTCAACCAGAAGGCGATGTTGTTCTTCATCCAAGACAAGAAGAAGATCTGCCTTCCCTACTTCCTGTTCTCCTACTTGAAGGAGTGTATCCGGAAGTCTCGGACCACTGCCTCCATCAAATCAGCAATCAAGTATATTCCCTTTGGGAGACTGTTGTCTGATCTCTTCATTGAGAGTGGCCTCATTCAAGATCTGGTAAATGCTGGATGCACAGAGGATCTGACCACCATTGTCAGTGATGTCTTCACTGCGAATTCTCTAAAGAAAATGGGCCTAGTCAAGAAGAAGATTGCTCCTGCCCATGAAGACACATCTTCTGAAATCAGAAGTAGAAGGGTGCCTCTGAATGACTACCCTCTGTGGACACAGGCAGACAATCCTGAAGCCATTAGGTGCTATGTTGAAGACCTAAGGGCTCAAGGCTATGAAATTGATCTCGATGATTTCTTCAGCAGACTGCCGCCAGCTCCAGAGTTTCCTTCTCCTATCAAGAAGAAAGTTCAGAGGAAGATGATCCTAGAAGAATCTTCTGAGGAATCAGATGTCCCTCTGACCAAAAAGAAGAAGACTGGTCAATCCAAGAGAAAACATGATGAAACCAGCAAGCCCGATGATGGTGATGATGGTGATAATGAGGATGGTCCTCCTTCTCCTAAGAAGAAGAAGAAGCAGGTCAGAATTGTGGTGAAGCCTACTCGGGTGGAACCAGCTGCTGAAGTGATCAGAAGGATTGAAACTCCTGCCAGAGTGACAAGATCATCAGCACAATCAAGTAAGTCTGCAGTTGCTTCTGATGATGATTTGAATTTATTTGATGCACTCCCCATATCAGTCATGCTCAAACAATCTTCAAATCCACTCACTCTTATTCCTGAGTCCCAACCAGCTGCACAAACCACCTCTCCACCACATTCCCCAAGGTCTTCATTTTTTCAACCTTCTCCTACTGAAGCACCTCTCTGGAATTTGCTCCAGAACCAACCCTCTAGGCCAGATGAACCAACCTCTCCCATTACCATCCCGTACAGCCCATTAACTTCTGAACCCATCATTCATGAGCAACCAGAGCCTAACCAAACAGAACCTGGACCCAGAACCTCTGATCACTCTGTCCCAAGAGCATCAGAACGTCTGGCTCCCAGAACCACGGATACAGACTCTTCCACAGCCCTTACACCTGTATCCTTCCCAACAAATGTTGCTGATTCTTCTCCTTCCAACAACTCTGAATCCCTTCGAAAATTCATGGAAGTTAGAAAAGAAAAGGTGTCTACCTTAGAAGAATATTATCTCACTTGTCCAAGCCCTAGGAGATATCCTGGCCCTAGACCTGAACGTCTAGTTGACCCGGATGAACCTATCTTGGCCAATCCTTTACATGAGGCAGAACCTTTGGCTCAACAAGCTCACCCTGCCCCTGACCAACAAGAGCCTATTCAACCAGAACCTGAACCAGAACAATCTGTGTCTAACCAATCCTCAGTTAGATCACCCCATCCTCTGGTTGAAACTTCAGAACCTCACCTTGGAACCTCTGAACCAAATGCTCAAATGTTTAACATTGGCTCTCCACAAGGTGCCTCTGAAGCTCACAGCAGCAATCACCCAGCCTCTCCTGAAACCAACCTCTCTATAATTCCTTACACTCACCTCCGACCCACATCTCTCTCTGAGTGCATCAATATTTTCTATCATGAAGCCTCTTTGATGCTACGTAATGTGCAAGGTCAGACTGACCTAAGCGAGAATGCTGAACATGTGGCTGAAGAGTGGAACAATCTGAGCACTTGGCTAGTGGCTCAAGTTCCAGTTATGATGCAGCTCCTGCATGCAGAGGGAAGTCAGAGGATCGAGGCTGCAAAGCAAAGGTTTGCTAGAAGGGTGGCTCTTCATGAACAAGAACAGAGACATAAGCTACTTGAAGCTATTGAAGAAGCCAAAAGAAAGAAAGAACAAGCAGAAGAAGCTGCACGTCTAGCAGCAGCTCAAGCTGAACAAGCCAGATTAGAGACAGAACGACTTGAAGCTGAGGCTGAAGCTCTTAGATGCCAAGCACTTGCACCCGTAGTTTTTACTCCTGCTGCTTCTGCTTCCACTCCAGCTCCTCATGCTGCTCAGAATGTTCCTTCTAGTTCTGCACAGCCAAACTCGTCCAGACTCGACATTGTGGAACAACGTCTTGACACTCATGAGTCTCTGCTGATTGAAATGAAGCAAATGATGATGGAACTTCTGCGTCGATCTGATAAACCCTAGCTTTAGGATCTCTTCGTTTTGATTTCTTTTCCTTTATCTATGTTTTATTTCGTTAACCTCTAGCTCTTTCTTGTTAATCTTTACTTTGTTCGTTTGTGATTATCTATGCATATATATATATATATATATCTGACATTATGTTTGCAAATTATTTTTTATTATTATTCATCATAAACGCTTTTACATCATACATTTTCTTTCTTTTTCCTAAAATCCTAGAATGGAGGATCCCTCCTCATTCTTCTGCACTCCTGGCGCTGCTCTGACCTCTCCTTCTCCAGACGCTCCAGTGCATACTGGATGTTGTTGAGATTGACGATCTGCTCATCCCTCTCCAGAATTTCTTCTGAAGTCTTGAGCTTCTTTTCTATGACTTCTTTCTCTTCCAGCAGCTTTAGTTCAAGCTGGCTGAGTTCTTGCACCTCCTCCACGAAGGCAAGAAATTCCCTCAAGTCTCTCTTCAACTCTGGACGCAGGTCCTCCTCCAGCAGTGTCCGTGTTAGCTCTGAGATGGTCTTTGTACCCTCTGAATGCCTAATGTTCAGGAACAAGTCCTCCTCAAAGGCTTTCTTTCTCAGCTCTTCTAGTGCTATGATGTATGATGCCATTTTTCTTTACTGAAAATTGCTCGAGTTGTGAAGCTTACCTCTCTCTCCAACGCTTTATATAGGCTTCACTTTCTCTCTGAAAGTTAATGCTCCTACAGTTTCTCGAGGTTAAGTTCTTGGTAACTGACCCTCCTCTTTACTCCCTTGGCCGGTGGTAAACGTTCTTATCTTGCATTAACTCTTCTATTTATTTCGCCTAACTCTGATTCATGCATCGTTTTCATTTTCTTTAAACTTAGACCTTCTCTAAGGGGGAGTACCTTGTACTTCAAGCTAAGTTTTTCACACCCCAAGCTTTTTTCTTATGACAAAAAGGGGGAGTAAACCCAGTTTTTGATGTGTAAGATGTGTTAGTGTGATTTATTTTTCTTTTGGAGAATTTAAGAGTTCCACCTTTATGACCATAGATGTGTCACTGGGCAAATACAAGGAATACATTTCACTTCTTCTGAAGTGATTCTAATTTGACTCTGATACCCAAGACTCTGATACCTTGTCCGTGACTCTGATTACTTATGCGCTATGATTACTCTATTTTCATCTATGTCATAAGTTTTTCACTCTGAACTCTTATATCATGTTGGAACATGTTGCCTTGCATTTTGTCAAAACAACTGATTGTCGAAGCAGATGTCGTGGCATCTGACCTCGTGAGGCTAGGACATCAGTCCTCAGCTTGTGTTTCTGTTATGGGCCTTCTGAAGATTTGCTGAAGATATGTTTTTGAGTTACTTGAGGAGCAAGTAACTATTCCAAAAGGGTTTTAGTTGTTGGGTTGTTATTTGTTGAAACAATCTTTGATAAAAGATTTGTTTCTATCTTTACTTGGGAAAAACGCAACAAGATCTTTGGAGATTCTGTTTTGATTTGATTATTGTTGCAATCTGTTACTTCAGCCCAAGCAAACCCTAGTGCCTACCCGCTGCTGCTGAAGTCTATAAAAAGGATGAAGACCTAAAGCTTGAAGAACACTGAAGCTAATAGAGAGATATCAAGTATTTTAGGGTTGTTCATTGTTCTTTATCCTTGTTTCTTGTGAACAAACTTTGCTCCATGATTCTATAAAGCAAAGTTGTGTTCTGTGTTCTTTAATTCTTCAAACTCTGATTGTTGATTGTTTGTTACCAATCACTGTGGCAGTGATTGAGAGAAAGGGAGAGGGACTCTCATACTTAGGTTGAGATACTAAGTAGAAATACACATGGGTAGATTAGGAAGTGAACTATGAACTGTGGTGTTCATGAGTGTCTGTAATTCCTGAATCTTGAGATAGTGGATTTCCTTTCTTTGGGTGCAAACCCTCCAGACGTAGGTGAAGTTTCACCGAACTGGGTTACCAATCTTCTGTGTTCTACTTTATTATTTTTCTGGTTTTGTTACTGTTAGTCAGTTGTCGAACCGGTTGTCCCAGCATCGCGTTCGACATCTGTCCTGTGCGAGAACTGTTTTTACAATTGGCATCAGAGCAGGCACCCTACTCTGTTGGGTGAGCTCCAGGGAATATATTCTGTTCTCAAGGACAACATTATGGATGCAAGAAGTTCAATCTATATGCCACCAATTTTGGATGGTACCAATTATGACTACTGGAAGGCTCGAATGATGGTGTTTCTCAAATCTATGGACAGTATAACATGGAAGGCAATAGTCAAGGGGTGGAAACATCCTGTGATAGCATCCACAACTGAATTGAAGCCTGAAGATAAGTGGACAAAGAAAGAAGATGACGAAGATCTTGGAAACTCCAAAGCCTTGAATGCTATTTTTAATGGAGTTGACAAAAATATGTTCAGGTTAATTAACACATGTACTGTGGCTAAAGAAGCATGGGAGATTCTCAAGACTGCTCATGAAGGAACATCAAAAGTACGTATGTCAAAGCTTCAACTTCTTACAACTCAGTTTGAAACTATGAAGATGAATGAGGATGAATCCATATATGAGTTTCACATGCGAATAAGGGATCTAGCCAACTCTTCTTTTGCCCTAGGGGAACCAATGTCTGAAGAAAAGTTAGCAAGAAAGATTCTCAGGTCTCTCCCCAAGAGGTTTGATATGAAGGTAACTGCCATTGAAGAAGCCCAAGACATCAGTAACATCAAGGTTGATGAACTCATTGGTTCTTTGCAAACCTTTGAGATGTCTCTTAATGGTAGATATGAGAAGAAGACAAAGAGTATAACTTTTGTGTCCAATACTGAAGAAGATGAAGATCAGAGGAAGAAGGATACTGATGCAAGTATTGCAGAAGCTATATCATTACTTAACAAAGCGTTGAAGAGTTTGGGCAGAATGTCAAATACAAATGTCCTGGACAATGTGTCGGACAATGTGAAGAATACTGAATTTCAACTCAAAGGCAAACATGAGAATGATACAACCAAGGCTATTCATGTAAAAGCTCTCATTGGGAAGTACTATTCTGATGCTGAGTCAAGTGATGGTGATGAGGAAGAACTAGTTGAAACCTACAAATTGTTGCTGGCTAAGTGGGAGGAATCATGTACGTATGGTGAGAAAATGAGAAAAGAAATCAAGGATTTGGTTGCTGAGAAGAAGGAACTTCAGAGTAATAACTCCAGCTTGCAAGAAGAAGTAAAGACCACCAGCAAGTTGCGTGAGGAGAATGAGAAACTTCAGATTACTAATGCAAAGCTACAAGAGGAAGTTATTCTTTTGAACTCCAAGCTTGAAGGTATGACAAAGTCTATTCGTATGATGAATAATAGTACCAATGTGTTAGAGGAGATTCTGGAAGTTGGGAAAACAGTTGGAGATAAGGAAGGGATAGGCTTCAAGTACAAGAGTGCAAATAAGTCTATTTCATCTGAAAAGAAAACTAAGCAACCAATGTCAGATCCAATGTTGCATCATTCTGTACGACATGTGGACCCTCAGTTCAGAAAATCCAAGAAATCTACTTGGAGATGTCATCACTGTGGAAAACTTGGTCATATAAGACCCTACTGTTACAAGCTATATGGATATCCTCAGTCTCATGATCAACCAAGGACTAATCCACAAGTAGCTCCAACAAGGAAAGAATGGAAACCAAGTGGGCTTAAAGAGAAGGAGAAGAAAGAGATTGTGAAGGCTCCTAGGCATTTTCTCATGACCAACAAGGATGTTGCTCTTCTTAAATCTCAGAGTTCTGGTGTAGATGTTATGAAGGAATGGAGGAAGAAATTTGTTGCTGCAAGTTCTCTTGAAGGTTCAAATGCACCATCAACTGTTCATGCAAGCATAGGTGAATCTGTAAGTGCAGATCCTAATGCTATTGTGCCTAGTGTGATTCATGAGATATCAGTTGAATCTGTTTCTGTTCCAAATGTTGAACCCCATGTTGACACATTAGTTGAGACTACTTCAGATGTGAATATGGAACCCTCTGCTGGAAATCCAAACCCCATTGTTGACACATCTGAACTTGATCTCCAAATCCATCAATCTGCCTTGGGTTCTGAACCATCTACCGTTTGCAAGAAGTCAGTTATTGAAAGTGTTCATGAATTGTTGTCATTCTGGTCTTAGAAGAGATGTTTTGTTTCTGCTGTATTCGTGCACCCTTTGCAAATTTGTGCTAAAAAGGGGGAGTAGTATGCATGTGTTTTATGTTCAGATGTTTAAGTAAAGATCTATGTTTCAGATGGTTTAAGCTGTTTCAGATGGTTTCAGCTGTTTTGAAGTTTCAGAAGTGTGTGAACAGTGTTTTCAGATGTTTTCAGCTGTTTTGAGGTTTCAGAAGTTAGTGAAGAGTTTTTCAGATGTTTATGTTCAGAAGCTTGTGGTTCAGAAGTTGTTTATGATCAGAAGTTAGTGGTTCAGAAGTTGGTTCTGTTCAGATGTTCGCAGATCAGAAGTTTGTTTTGGTTCAGATGTTCATGTTCTCAGAAGTTAGGTGAAGTTGCTTCTGTTTCTACTGTGCTATGTGTGTTCTGATAGTGTTAGCTCTGGTCTGAAGACAAGTTCAAGACGATGGCTATGTTTGTTTTCTGAAATGTTACTTCTGATGAGCAGTATTTCTGACGGTGCTTCTGATGAGCAGTATTTCTGTTAGCTGTACTTCTGGGTATGTGCTGCCAGCTTCAGATGGTAGTATTTCTGATACGATGATGTTCAAGCTAATCTATTTTGGTGTCATCATGTGCTAAGGCTGATTGTACCTTTGGTTTTGTGTTTGTGCTGCTAAGTGGTTGTTCCGACTATGTCTTCTGAAGTATGGTAGTTGGTTGTGTAGATGCATCAGTTTGAGGGGGAGCTCTGACTAAGGGGGAGAATTGTCTCTCTAGTTTTTTTATCCTCTCTGATTGTGAGTTGTTTTAGACAAAATTTGACAAAGGGGGAGATTGTTGGAACATGTTGCCTTGCATTTTGTCAAAACAACTGATTGTCGAAGCAGATGTCGTGGCATCTGACCTTGTGAGGCTAGGACATCAGTCCTCAGCTTGTGTTTCTGTTATGGGCCTTCTGAAGATTTGCTGAAGATATGTTTTTGAGTTACTTGAGGAGCAAGTAACTATTCCAAAAGGGTTTTAGTTGTTGGGTTGTTATTTGTTGAAACAATCTTTGATAAAAGATTTGTTTCTATCTTTACTTGGGAAAAACGCAACAAGATCTTTGGAGATTCTGTTTTGATTTGATTATTGTTGCAATCTGTTACTTCAGCCCAAGCAAACCCTAGTGCCTACCCGCTGCTGCTGAAGTCTATAAAAAGGATGAAGACCTAAAGCTTGAAGAACACTGAAGCTAATAGAGAGATATCAAGTATTTTAGGGTTGTTCATTGTTCTTTATCCTTGTTTCTTGTGAACAAACTTTGCTCCATGATTCTATAAAGCAAAGTTGTGTTCTGTGTTCTTTAATTCTTCAAACTCTGATTGTTGATTGTTTGTTACCAATCACTGTGGCAGTGATTGAGAGAAAGGGAGAGGGACTCTCATACTTAGGTTGAGATACTAAGTAGAAATACACTTGGGTAGATTAGGAAGTGAACTATGAACTGTGGTGTTCATGAGTGTCTGTAATTCCTGAATCTTGAGATAGTGGATTTCCTTTCTTTGGGTGCAAACCCTCCAGACGTAGGTGAAGTTTCACCGAACCGGGTTACCAATCTTCTGTGTTCTACTTTATTATTTTTCTGGTTTTGTTACTGTTAGTCAGTTGTCGAACCGGTTGTCCCAGCATCGCGTTCGACATCTGTCCTGTGCGAGAACTGTTTTTACATATCATTTAGCTCAGAATCTAGACTTTACTAATGTTTTCATCAAGTATTAGATTCAGGGGGAGCTAAGCTCAGAATCAAGCAGTGACTTGAATTCAGAATGAGCAAGATAAACTATTCACATCAGGATAAGTCTTATTCTATATCTCTAAACTCTGAGTGAATTCAGTTTAATGTTTAAGAATTGTTCATCAAAAATCTTAGTTTTGTCATCATCAAAAAGGGGGAGATTGTAAGATCAAGTTTTGATCTAGTAGTACAACTCTATGTTTTGATGATTACAAGTTAACCTTTTGATATGAACAATTGTGGTACTCTAACGTGTTTTTCTGAGTGTGCTATTTACAGGCTCTGACCTCAACTCAATCTCACACAAATCAGAAGCACTGTGTTAAAGAGCGACCCAAGCAACGCTTTCGCATTCACCATGTTCAGTATGAACAGTGGAAAAGCTTCAGAAGTTTTGAAGTTATACAAACTCTGATGTGGACTCAGTCACTAGAAGTTCTGAAGATCCAGAAAGTCTGATAACCAAGAAACACTGAAGGCTCAGATATTCTGATGGTGTAGAAGACTCTGAAGATCCAGAAGCTGATTAGTGAAATTCTGATGTCCAGAAGCAAGATACTCTGAAGACCATGTACTTCCCTCTGAGTTCAGAATCAGAAGAAACAATGGTCAGAGGATCTGGGCTTTCCCTCTGACTCTGATCAACCGGCTTCACAAGTTCCAACATGAAGCTTTCTCCTGATCAGAAGTCTCCTAGGTTTAAAGGTCAAGTCGCTATCCAAGTACAAAAGCAACTGTACCTTCCTGACAACCTACCTAACAGTCTCAGACACAGCAGAAGCTGGATTTTCCAGAACTGCCCTCCAACGGTAGCATTTCCCATGCAACGCTCAACCCTAATCCTTGGAGTATATAAAGAGGCTGAAGACTGAAAGAAGCGGCTAGAAGCATTCACATACGCGCAAGACAAATTCAAATTCTTCTAAGCTTTCTTTCATCTGAAATTCATTGAGTTTACTATTAGCTTTTTAGAAGCAAATCTCTTGTAAACAATTCTTTGATAAACAGTTTGTTTAGTTCCTTTAGGAGATCAAGGTTGATCGGATCCTAGAGAAGACTAAGAGAGTGAATCTTAGTGTGAGCTAAGTCAGTGTAATTGTTAGTCACTTGTAGGTTTCAAGTGCAGTTGTAACTCTTACCTGATTAGTGGATTGCCTTCATTCTAAGAAGGAAGAAATCACCTTAACGGGTGGACTGGAGTAGCTTGAGTGATTTATCAAGTGAACCAGGATAAAATCCTTGTGTGCTTTTCTATCTCTTATCTTTAGCACTTAAGTTCTCGAAAGATTTGTCAAAATCTTTAAGGTGGAAGATTTATCTTGAAAACGTTATTCAAACCCCCCCTTTCTACCGTTTTTCATACCTTCATCAACTTCGTGCAACTTTTAGACAAAGAAGAATTAGAGTCCACTGTGAGAAGCATTTAGAGCTAACATCCTAGCATGAGACAATTGTTTAGTGAAATGAGCACACAAGCAAGTTCAAAGGTTCTGAGAATCATTCACTCAAGAGAAACTAAAGTTGACAATGCATTATTCAATGAGACTTTAAATGGGTCATGATGTTGGCTAGGTAAAACACAAGGTATGTGGTCCCTAAGGAAGACTAAGGCTGCACAAAATTTGAGTGTGGTCCTTCATGAAAACCGGAGCTTAAAGCAATTGATACTTAGCATACAAGTCTCTCAACCCCCTTTAGTTTCAGAATTTTTTCTTTTTTTTTGGAACTCCACCCATTCCATGGAGTTCATTTTTTTTCTTTTGACTTTTTTTGGAACTCCATCCGGCCATGGAATTCATCTTTTGAATTTTTTTGAATTTTTTTCTTTGGGGCAAGAGATAATTGCATTTTCTATAGACTAGCTCCATTGAGAGTTAAGAACCACAACTCCCCATTTTTCCAACCAAACAACCAGCCCAAATAACAAAGGTAACAAAGAATTCTCCATAAGGCTCAAAAGGGTCAACTAGGGACAAAGATGTTATAAAACAAATTATGAAGTCCAAGAAAACCTACCAGTCTCAAAAATGCAAGTATCCTAAAGCTATTCTCGCGCACTTAAATGAAATCAACATAGAACCAAGAAGTGCAAGTGAGTCAGGATCCTCCAGGGAAATTTATATAGTGAAGGGTCAAAGATGGACCCTTGTGGACTCACATCAACTCTATCTTCAAGATAACACTTAGAAGACTGAAGTCTCCCCTTCTCTTTCCCAAACATACAATCACTCCCCAAAAGAAAGCACAAAGTATCTGTGAGACCCAAGTTTTTAAGTTTGGAATAAATCGAATAAAATTCCTTTTCACGACTAATTTGATGTAACGTGAAGGAAAATCTGAACAAGTGTTTATTCGATGGAATGAATTTGTGAAGGAGAAAGTTCAGGAAAAAACTAAGGGTTTTATCAAAGTCGATAACAGTTATAGCACGACTAATATTCGCATCAAACCTAGGTCAAGAACGCTAGTAAATAACTAATTTACATTTTTAGACGCGATGGAAATTAATTCCAAAAATCTTCAGAGAAATGTTAGAACTTCTCTTATTCGTCTATAAACAAGCGTTTCGATACGAAACCCTAGAATGTAAGAACGTCAAATTCCAATACTCGGAAGTTTGCCGAAACCGAATCGCTGATAGTTCAAAACCCTAAAATCGACGGACGATGAAGACTTTTTCTATTCGGAGCTTCAAATAAAGATATCATCCTCGTTTGCCCACTCTAATCGACGTTCCAAATCTTTCTTCAGAAGGAAGTTTCTGCATCCGAGGTCAAAACCATAAAGTGCATTTTAAGCCGGTAAACATTAAAGAACAAGCCTCGAAAACCAAAAATCATTCTGATATTTCTTTGGAGAATTAGAAGATTCAGCGGGAAGAATATCGTGTCTAAAATACGTAGGAATCAGTAGGAAAAATCGGAATTGCGAAATTTTCATTTTTCCGCATTTTCCAAAACCTATAAATAGCCAAGAAATGAAAAATTTTCAAAATTCACCCCCATTGAACCCCAACACCCGCGAGCACAAGGAGGAGAGGAGGAGGAATTGATTTTCGCTGTTTCTTGCCCGATCGCTGCACAGCTCGTTGCTACTTGAAGATTACGAGGTATAGTTACTATCCCTCGCTTCTGATCGTCGTTTCTGTCGCTTTTCTCTATGTCTTTCTGTGCTCAAAGTTTTGAGCTTTTTGTAAAACTGTCCAAATAAGCTGATTTTAGTGTCTAAACTTATTCCTTGCATGCCCCTGAGCGTGTTTAGCGGATTACATTTTGCCGAATGTCGCCGAAATGCCGCTGGAATCCATTTCTGTTGGAAAAACCCATTTCTGGGTAAAACTCCGTTCTTTACGTTAAAAATTCATGACATAGCTTAGCGCTAGTAGGATTAGTCGTCATAAACGTCGTTGTTGACGTCCCCATCCAATTTGTTTTTCGAAAATCCAGTTTTGAAATTCTGAGCTGAAAATAATGACCAAAATACCCCTGCGACAGTTTTCGATCCGAAAATTTTTCTGAGCTTAGAACCGTCTTAGTTACAACTAATGATAACCTAGGAACCAAGTTTGATCGAAGAAAAATCGGCCCTCCTAATTGTGAAAAGTGGCCGAGAGCTACCCTAGGGGGGGGAGGAAATTTCGTTTTTCGAAAATTTGTCTTAATGCGTTAGATTGTCGTACTTCGGAGTTTGTAATGTTTCGTGTAACCCTAGTACGTATTGTTTGTTGAGTTTCTGACTCATTGTGATTGATTTCCGTGAATTTGTCCTAAGGTTCTTTTGAGGAACTTAGTGGATTCGAGGAAGAAGATTGTGAAGGAAAGTTTGGGGAGCAAGCTGGAAAACCTACAGGTGAGGGTTTCTCACTGAATACTAGATAATAAATTAGGTGTCGACGATTTCGACTTGATTTATTGTTTATGCACTTGATTGTGTTTGATTGGGAAAAATGTTTTCTGAGGCTACGGTTGACAATTGATAATCTTTTATTGCTTGATTGTTGTTGAGGTTGATTCACATGCTAAGTGCTACCTGGTTAATCTAGGATGTGTGATATTTGCCCTATATGCTAAGTGCTAAATGGTTATTCCTCAATGTGCTGTTATATGTACCATGACTGTTGGATTGTACTGTTTTGAATATGCAAGTACACATATATCTGTTATTCGGCAGAGTGAGGATAACGGGCTGTTACGCCAGACTATATTGTGAGTTTTGAGGAAGTTTGATGGGACGGACCGAGGTTCGGACCCTTGATATTGTTTTGATGGATCGAGACCTTCTCTGGGAATTATTTGGGATTATGGGATCTTTTAAACTCATAAGTTTAGAGACAAAACTAAATGGAAACGATTTTACGAGGAAAATCCATAAAACATTAAACAACCTCGAAACCTTTAATTAATGATTACAAATTCAATTAAGAGCTTAAGACATGAATATTAGTTTTTGGAAAATGAGAAGTGTCGCCGAGTCCAAGTTTTGGGGAAACTAATGAGTTTCCGAGTATGTTAATACTCTTTCGCTCGATGAGCTGATTTGTTGTTTGGGCTATCTAAAAGATAAGCCGGGAAAATTAATACGTTTCTGAGTACTTTGATGCTCTTACGCTCGATGAGCAGATTTGTTGTTTGACTATCTAAAAGATAAGTCCGGGAACTATAAGTTTCTGTAAGGCCCGAGTTTTTAAGTTTATGCTAAGTGAATAAACTTCTTATTCACGATTAGGGTTGATGTAATGTGAAGGGAAACCTGAACGAAAGTTTATTAAATGAAATATATTTATGAAGGAGAAAGTTCAGGAAAAGTTCAAGGATTGCATTATGATCGATAAAAGTTATAGCACAAACGTTTTACGCTTAAACCTAGGTCAGAAACCCTAGTATATAGCTAATTTTCACTTTTAGGCACGCTGGCAGTTAATTCCAAAAATTTTCAGAGAAATGTTAGAACTTCTCTTTTTCCATATATCACAATCGTTTCGAGGCGAAACTCTAGGATCTACGAACGTCCGATTCCAATCATCGGAAGTTTGCCGAAACCGAATCCCTGGTATTTCAAAACCCTAGAATTTCTCGACAATGAAGACTTTATCTATTCAGAGCTTCAAATGAATATTCTACACGCGTACACCCATTTCTCTTGATGATTTCAATCTTTCTTCCGAAGGAAGTTTTCCATTCCGACATTCGATGCAAAAAGCAACTTATCGGGTAAAATAGTTTTATACCGACTATGCTTTAGTTGCCAAAAATACAAGGAAACCTCTTTATAGTTTTGGAACTCTTTTGCCAAAACATATCTATTAATTCACGGAGAATGACGCCGGAAAAATCAGATTCGCGAAACTTTCATTTTCCCGCGAATTTCCAACCTTTATATATAGCAAAGAAAGGAAGAAAAACTCAAATTTTCCTCCATTTTCTCTCCTCAAATCCGCGGCCAAGAACAAGGAAGAAGGAAGAAGAATTTTCTTCATCGTTTGCTTGATCGTCGATCAATCAGTTGCTACTTCAAGGCTTCGAGGTATAGTCGCTAATCCTTACCTCTGATCGCTTTTTCCATAGCTTTTCTGTAGAGTTTTCTGAGCGGAGAGTTTATGGGTTTTTGCAAAACTATCCTGAATCTTTCATTTCTGATTCTAAACCTCTTCCTTATGCGCCCAAGATCACTTCTGCCGGGTTAGATTTTCCGTTATGTCGCCGGAATTCCGCCGGAATCAATTTGAACCTAAAATACCCATTTTTGGAGTTTTTGGTGTAAAGCTTCAACCTTTAGGCTGAAAACTATCGCCTTAGCTTAGTGCTAGTAGGATTAGTTGTCATAAACGTCGTTGGTGACGTCCCTGCAAAATTTTATTTTTGGGATTTCAGTTTTTGAAAATCCTAAGTTAAAAATCATGACCAAAATACCCCTGCGACAGCTTTTGATCCGATAATTTTTCCGAGTTCAGAATACCCTTAGTTACGGCTTATGAAAGCATAGGAACCAAGTTTGATCGAAGAAAAATCGAGCCCCATAATTGCACAAAGTGGCCGAGCCCTATTAGGGGGGAGGAGGAAAATTTCCTTTTCCGAAAACTTGTCTTTCGCGCTAGTTTATCGTACCTTAGGGTATAGATTACTTCGAGTAACCTTAGTAAGTATCGATAGCTTAGTTTCCGATAGATTCTGATAGTATTCTGTGATTTTATTGTAAAGGTGCTTTTGAGGATTTCCCCGAGGACCAACACTTTGAGAGCGAGGAAGCACTAGTTGATCATTTTGGAGAACTTTCAGGTGAGGGCTTCTCACTGAATCTCTAGTTAATGCTTAGGGTCGATGTTTCGACATTGTTTACTGTTTATGCACTGGAATTGTGTGTGATTGGAAAATGTTTTCTGAGGCTTCGGCTGACAATGTAGATGATTCATCTACTGAATGTTTTTGAGATTGTCTTACATGCTATGTGCTATGTGGGTAATCTAGGATGTGTGGTGCATGCTTTATATGCTAAGTGCTAAGTGTTTATGATGCGATTTATTGATATATGACATGTTGTTGATTGTGATGATTTAAATGTGCTCTGTACTGGAATCTGAGATTCTGAATGGTGAGAATAGCGGGCAGGTCATGCCGATTTTATTTTGAGAGTTTTGAGAAAGTTTGATAGGACGAACGAGGTTCGGGCCTTAATTTTGTTTAGTGGATCGAGACATCCTCTGGAAGCGACTTGGGATTGGGAGATCCTGAAAATGCATAAGACTTGCGATAAGACAAAATGGAATCTATTTTATAAAGAAAATTCATAAGACCTTAAATAACCTCAAAATCTTTAAGTAATGATAACAACCTCGAAGGAAGGCATTGGAAGTCAAATCATAGTTTTGGAAAAACGAGGAGTGTCGTCGGATCCAAGTGTTGAGTTTGTTGTTGTGCTGTTGGAGCAGCGTTTGTTGTTGTGCTGTTGGAGCAGCGTTTGTTGTTGTGCTGTTGGAGCAGCGTTTATTGTTGTGCTGTTGGAGCAGCGTTTGTTATTGTGCTGTTGGAGCAGCGTTTGTTGTGGTGCTGTTGGAGCAGCTATGTGTCGTTATGAAGTGTGTCTTTTGGTGGCAGAATCGACTTTACCTTAGGGTAAGCTTTTAGAGACTTTAACTTCCCTAGAACACGTGGCGACGTGTCGAGTGAGGACGGAGACGTTGTTTGACTAATCATTTTGCATACATGCAACATTAATGAGGTATTAACACAGGACGTACTCTGGACCTCGTCGGTTTCCAAAATGGTCATAAGACCCGGAATGCCGTGAAAGAGCGTTTGTAGACGTCTCTTGTAGCAGACCGAAATGGCAGACCTACGGGTTTACTGCTGATCTGACTACCCCTGTTGGAGTAAGAGGCACGCGGGCCGAAATGGCTTCACCGTGGCTGGTGTTAGGGCTGATCCGTTTGATGTCCATCCCTTTCCGGAATGCATGTGGTTGACTGGGTTAACCTGCATACATATCATGCAACATGCATACTAATTTAGTTGTTGAGTGTGATTGGTAATTGTTAAACCTATTTGGAACATGCTATTTGCTATTATTGTGTTTATGTTATTGTGGAACATGCAACCCTAGGAATGACATCTTTAGCTATAAGCCTAAGTGGCTATCTATTATTTGTACCTATTGGGTTTATTATCTACATAGTTCTTTAGAGTTGACCCTCGCGTCTTCTGTGTGTGTTTTGGCGGACAACGCCTTTTGTCAGATGAGTATTGCGGACTGGTTCACCATGGTCCACCCTTCGGGGGGGATTAGGTATGAGATGATCGATCAGGACGACTCCGGGTCGTGGGTGGTTGACCCCGCGAGCCATCGAGCGACGTATTCGGGGCGCATCATGGAGGACCACGTGGACAGTGGAGGACTCTTGAGGTCAGGAGTGTTGAGGCGATGCTCTATCAGCTTCAACTTGCCACCGGGCGTTCACTGCGGACCAGGATTCGGAGGAGCACCGCCGCCACCATCATCTTCAGAGGAGGAGGATCCCTCAGAGGAGATTCCAGTGGGAGTGCCTTCGGCAGGGTCTAGTGCACCCTCTGTTGCGATCATTGATGATCAGGGTTCGGGCCCTAAGCCCGTGAGTCCAGCATCGGAGCGCACTGCGGTTGCGAGGGGAGGACGGATAGGGCTGGTAGACTTGGTCGTTCTGAATTCTGATTCAGACGACGATCATGCTAGCACATAGTTTTGAGTGTTGGTATGAGCTCCTCGAGTTAGGATTAGTGTAGGAGTAGAGTTTTAGCTCTGACAGTCTTGCTTCATTTGTTACTTAGGGGACAGGGTAGATCCGCCTATAGCTTTTTGTGTGGTTTCCTTACGGGAATCACAGAGAGTTGGTTGGACTTAGGAGGTCTTATTTTCAGGCCATTGGGTCAGCTGATTCTCAGTTTTGAGGGATGGTGTTGCGGGCACTTCACCCTTTTCATTTGGTTTGTATATATTGCCTACGGGCGTTGCACTTTTCTTTCCGTCACTGGAGGTTACTCGTGACGAGGTTGTTACTTACAGCGGGGGCTGTTTATATATTGTATATTAGTTCTATTGCTTTTCGCTTTTGGGTTTTATTTAATTCAGTCTTGTCTTAGTTATTATCGAAAAAAAAATATTTCACGTTTTTTTTCCGCATTAAGTTTACTTTTGGTTACTAAAGTGACGCCACCGAAATCGGGGTGTTACAGTTTCCAAGTACATTGGTACTCTTCGCTCGCTGAGCAGATTTTGACCGTCGAATGGAGATGAGTCAGATAACTCGAGAAGTTATCACGAGTGATTACACTATTTCTGATATTTAATTGTCTTTTGTCGCAGAATCGACATTTACCTTAGGGTATTCTTTTAGAGACAATAAGTTAGCTAGAACACGTGACGACGTGACGAGTGAGGTCGGAGACGTTGTTTGGCTAATCACTTTGCATTCATGCACTCATTTTGAGGTTAATATAGGGCAGGATGTCGGGCCTCGTTGGATTCCAAAAATGGTCATAAGACCCGGATTTCCATGTAAGAACACTACGGTGATTCTTAGTAGCAAACGGAAATGGCAGACCTACGGGTTCACTGCTGATTTGACTACATTTTGTTTGGTATAAGAGACGCCCGAGCAGAAATGGTCCCACCTTGGCCGGTGTTAGGGCTGACTCGATGGTGCCCATCCCTCCGGATTGCATCTTGTTCCTTAGCATTTGCATTTCATTCACCATTCATGCTGATTTAGTTGTTGGATGTGTTTGCTACTTGTTATCGTTGTTTAAGACATGTTAAATGCTTGCAACTGTTATTTATTCATTTGACAGGATATACAATTTATAATGTTGTTATACATAATTAAGCCTATGTGGCTACTACTTAAGTTTTGCCTATTGGATGTACTATTATGTAATTCTTTGAGTTGACCCTTGCGCGTGCTACCTGTGTATGGGGGGCTATGTATGCCCTTTATTGTCAGATGTCGATTGCCGACTGGTTCGAGATGGTCGTCCCTTCGGGGGGGACTAGGTTCGAGTTGTTAGATACGGACACCCCGGGCTCTTGGGTGGTCGACCCCACCGGCCATCGAGCTATTTATTCGGGGCGAATAATGGAGGATCCGCGTTGACCGAATGGGAAACTTGACGCACGGAGTCTTGAGACGACACACCGTTAGCTTTAACCTACCACCGGGCGTGCACTGTGGCCCTGGAGTTGTTGTACCGCCATTATCACCTGAGGACGAGGAGGACCCTTCGGAGGAGCTGCCTGTAGGGGGGACTTCATCTGAGTCTAGCTCACCCACCGCCGCGGCTGCTGTTGATTTGGGATCGGGTACAGTACCCGTAGGACCCGCTGGGAGTGGTGTATAGTACTTCTCTAGTCAGGATTAGGGTAGGAGTAGCGTCGAGGCTCTGATCTTCAGTTTTTCTCATTTTCGGGCAGGGTAGGTCCCCGACCTTTAGCTTTTTGTGTGATTCTCTTTACGGGAGTCACAGGGAGTTGGTCGGATCTAGGAGGTCTTTGGGCTGTTTTGAGCTGACCTACCTTCTTTTGGAGGACTGTATTTCGAATACTGACCTTATCTTTTGTGTTGTACATATTTGCCGTCAGGCACTACTTTCCCGTCACTGGAGGTTACTCGTGACGTGGCTGCTGTTTACTGTGGGGTGTGTATATATACATATTGTACATTAGTCTTGTTTATATTTTGTCGATGTTTCATTGATTCGGCAAGTCTTTATTTATTTAAAACAATTATCGATCGAAAAAAAAAATATTCACGTTTTGATTGGTTACTAAAGTGACGGCACCGAAATCGGGGTGTTACAGTATCCACTTAAAAACATTTTCAAAACCAGCATCATGTGAGAGAGAAAAACTTGGAATCATGTCATTTGAGTAAAGAGCATAAAGACCAAGGTATAAAAGACACTATAAAAAAAATGCATGATCAAAAAGATAAACAAAATCTATAAAAGAAAAATATGCTAAAAATGCATGGACTAAAACTCAGGGTAAGAAAAGAACCTCCTTTCAAGTGATTGAGTGCCTCCAAGTGTTCTCCACTGTGGCTTTTATTTCCTGAAAAACAAAACAGAAGACAAAACGTAAAACAGAAAAAAGAACATGGGTTGTCTCCCATTCAGCCCTAAGTTTAAGTCTTAGGTAGACTATACTTCAAACTCGTAACTCAAACCAAAAATCACAAACAATCCCCGGCAACGGCGCCAAAAACTTGTTGGTAAATTTGCAAGTGTACGAATCCACCCGGTTTTAAATATCGAACCACAGGGATTGTGAGTGAATGAATTCGGTTCAAGCCTTGAGTATGAAGGTTTGTTTTATTAAGATAAAGATACTTTGGGTTCTTGCTCAAATAGTCAATTCAAGTACATCATTCTAAGCATATGTTCTCATGGATCTCTCCTTGATGCTATAGCCTAGTTACTCACTTATTGATTCCTCACATAAGCAATTCTCCCATACTAAAAGTTAAGCCCAATTCCTTGTGTACTTAGTCATTTATATGAGGTTTTAGATCATGCAAATTCAGGCCAACAAACCCCAACCCTTCCTCTATTCTTAGTAGCAAGCATAGAAGGGGTAATCCCAATTCGGTTCCCTAATCTATAACAAACTTCCGTTCTGATTATAGAAAAGCATAAAGCAAGCATGCATACAAGCTTAGATTGATATTCAGAAAATGGGATTCAAGGAAAGAAGAAGAACATGTGGGAAAGAACTTAAGATTATAACTCAAATATGAAATGTCTTACAAGGAAAACCAAAGCATGCTTGGCTAAGAACCTGAGTTACAAGCTTGGAAGCCTTCTCTCACTCCCCTAGATGAACCTCAACCTCTGAGTTTTACAAAGTATGAAAAGATATCAAAAATTACCAAAGAAAATGACTAAAATTCTATTTATAGGCAAAAATCACGAGTTTGGGCTGTTCCGGGCGCTCATGCGCCAATTCAGAGCGCCAATTCCATGCTGAAAAAATGCTTCTGGAAGGTAATTGGCGCCTAGGCACCAATTCAGAGCGCCTGAGCGCCAATTCAGAGCGCCTAGGCGCCAATTCCAATTTCTGGAACAGGGCAATTGGCGCCTAGGCGCCAATGGAGCATGCCTAGGCGCTTAGACTCACTGGAAAGTCCCTTGATCTTCATTTTAACTCATCTTTACTCCCCTTTAAGCCTCCATTCAATTCTCCAAGCCTCTAGACCTTCCCTCTGAAGGTATGAAAAACGGTAGAAAGGGGGGGTTTGAATAACGTTTTCAGAATAAAACTTTCACCTTAAAGATTTTAGCAAATCTTTCGAGAACAAATAAAGTGCTTAAGATAAGAGATAGAAAAGCACACAAGGATTTTATCCTGGTTCACTTGATGAATCACTCAAGCTAGTCCAGTCCACCCGTTAAGGTGATTTCTTCCTTCTTAGAATGAAGGCAATCCACTAATCAGGTAATTGTTACAACTGCACTTGAAACCTACAAGTGACTAACAATACACTGACTTAGCTCACACTAAGATTCACTCTCTTAGTCTTCTCTAGGATCCGATCAACCATGATCTCCTAAAGGTAACTAAACAACTGTTTAAGTAAGAATGTTTACAAAGAGATTGCTTCTAAAAAGCTTATAGTAAACACAATGAATTCAAGATGAAAGAATGCTTAGAAAGTTTGAATGTAGCTTGCGCGTGTAAGATTCTTCCAACAGCATCTTTCAATCTTCAGCCTCTATTTATACTCCAAGGATTAGGGTTTGAACGCTGCATGGGAATGCTACCGTTGGAGGGCAGGTCTGGAATTTCCAGCTTCTGCTGTGGCTGAGAATGTTAGGTTAGGTCGTCAGGATAGTACATTTGCTTTTGTACTTTGGATGGTGACTTGACCTTAAACCTTGTTTGACTTCTGATCAGAGGATTGCTTCGTGTTGGAACTTGTGAAGCTTGTTGATCAGAGTCAGAGGGAAGCATGGATCCTCTGACCGTTGTGCCTTTTGATTCTGAACTCAGAGGGAAGTACTTGGTCTTCAGAGCCATTTTGCTTCTGGACTTCAGAGTCTCTACTTTTCAGCTTCTGGATCTTCAGAGTCTTCTACACCATCAGAACATCAGAACCTTCAGAGTGTCTGGGTTGTCAGAACGTCTGGATCTTCAGAACTTCAAGTGACTGAGTCTACGTCAGAGCTTGTTTGACTTCAGATCTTCTGAAGCATTTCTACTGTTCAGATTGAACATAGATATTGCGAAAGCGTTGCTTGGGTCACTCTTGAAGCACAGTGCTTCTGATTTGTGTGAGATAATATTGAGGTCAGAGCCTGCAAATTGCACACTCAGAAAAACACGTTAGAGTACCATAATTGTTCATACTAAAATGTTAACTTGTAATCATCAAAACATAGAGTTGTACTACTCGATCAAAACTTGATCTTACAATCTCCCCCTTTTTGATAATGACAAAACCAAGTATTTTGATGAACAATTCTTAAACAATAAATTGAATTCACTCAGAGTTTAGAGAAATAGAATTAGACTAATTCTGATGTGAATGGTTTATTCTGCTCATTCTGAATTCAAGTCACAACTTGATTCAGAGCTTAGCTCCCCCTGAATCTAAGACTTAATGAAAACGTTAGTAAAATCTAGATTCTGAGCTAAATAAAATAAGAGTTCAGAGTGAAAGTGCATGACATAGATGAATTGAAATAATCAGAGCGCATAAGTATTCAGAATCAACAATAAGTGGTATCAGAGTCAAAAAGAATCACTTCAGAAGAAGTGAAATGTATTCCTTGTATTTGCCCAGTGACACATCTATGGTCATAAAGGTGGAACTCTTAAATTCTCCAAAAGAAAAAATAAATCACACTAACACATCTTACACATCAAAAACTGGGTGTACTCCCCCTTTTTGTCATAAGCAAAAAGCATGGGGTGTGAAAAACTTAGCTTGAAGTACAAGGTACTCCCCCTTAGAGAAGGTCTAAGTTTCAAAAGGATGGAGAAATAAAAGAAAAGAATTAATGCGAATGTAGAACGTTTACCACCAGCCACGGGAGTAAAGAGAAGCTTCAGTTACCAAGGACTTAACCTCGAGAAACTGTAGGAGAAATAACTTCCAGAGAGAGAATGAAGCTTATATAAAGCGATTAAGAACAAGGTAAGCTTCACAACTCGATCAAGTCCAAGTATAAGAAAATGGCATCATACATGATTGCATTAGATGAGCTTAGAAGAAAAGCTTTCGAGGAAGATATGTTCCTCAATATTAGGCATCTTGATGGTACAAGAACCATATATGAGCTGACGAAGACACTGCTAGAAGAGAATCTTGGTCCAGAGTTGGAGAAAGATCTAAAAGAATTCCTCTGCTTCGTGGAGGAGATTCAAGAGCTGTGCCAGCTTGAGTTGAATCTGTTGAAGGAGAAAGAAACAGTGGAAAAGAGTCTCAAGACGATAGAGGATAGTCTGGAGAAGGATGAGTTGAGCATCAAGCTCGGCAACATAGAGTATACACTGGATCTTCTGGAGAGGGAAAGAGTGGAGCAGCGCCAGGAATGCAGAAGAATGAGGAAGGATCCTCCATTCTAGATAGGGAAATGTATGATGTAATGAATATGATTTATATGAATAAAGAAAAGTTTTGCAAACAAATGTTATAAATGATGCAATGAGAAACAAAGAGTAAACAAATATAACACATAATGCAAATATCTTAAATTAAAAGTAAAATAAATTAAGGAAGAAAAACGAAAGAAATCCTAAGAACTAGGGCTTGGTAGAGCGACGCAGAAGTTCTTGAAGAGCTTGATTCATCTCGATCAGGAGAGTCTCATGAGAGTTGAGACGTTGTTCCAAAATGTCAAGTCTGGAAGAACTTGGCTGAGTTGAAGTAGAGGGAACACCCTGAGCAGAGTGAGGAGCTTGAGTGGATTGAGAATCAGCATGTGTGAAAGGCACTGGTGCAAGAGCTTGACATCTGAGAGCTTCAGCTTCAGCTTGTAACCGTTCAGCTTTTAACCTTGCATTTTCAACTTTTGCAGCCTCTTGTCGTGCAGCTTCTTCTGCTTGTTCTTTCTTTCTTCTTGCTTCCTCAACAGCTTCAAGTAACTCAACTCTTAGCTGTTGTTCATGCAGAGCCACTCTTCTGTTGAAACGCTTCCTAGCTGCCTCAATCCTCTGATCCCTTTCCGCGGTGAGATGACTCATCATAAAAGGAACTTGAGCAATTATCCAATCACTCAGACGATTCTATTCTTCAGCAGCAGAGTCAGAATTCTCACTAAGGTCAGTGTGACCTTGCACATTGCGAATCATCAGTGATGCTTCATGATTAAAGACACTGATGCACTCAAGAAGGGAGTTTGGCTTGAGGTAGGTATAGGGAACAATGGAAAGATTGGTTTCAGGAGAAGTGGGGTGGTTGCTGCTATTGGCCTCAGAAGCACCTTGAGGAGAACCAACATCTAAGGTTTGGACGTTTGAAGTGTGGATCTCAAGGTTTGGCTCAGAGGTTTCAACCTGAGGGTTTGGTGATCTAACCGGGGAATGGTTAGATACTGAGTTTTCTGGTTCTGGTTGAATGGGTTGAGCTAAGGGGTCTGCTGCGTTCAGAGGGACTACTTGTATGGGATGATCTGGGTCAACTAGACGATCTGGTCTAGGGCCAGAGTATCTCCTTGGGCTAGGTACAGTGTGGTAGTACTCAGGAATGGCAGACTCTTTTTCTTTCGCAATTTGAACAAATTTGCGAACAGACTCAGAGTTATTGGAGGGTGAGGAGTCAGCAACATTAGTAGGAAAAGATACAGAGGGATAGGGTGTTGTGGATTCTGTATCAGTGGTTCTGCGAACAGGATGTTCTGATGCTCTGGGGACAGAGTGATCCGAAGTTCTGGGTTCAGGTTCAGATTGTTCTAGGATAATGGGTTCAGAGGTTTGTGGGTTGTATTATATGGTTATGGGTGAGGTAGGTTCAGAGGGTGTTGGAGTCTGAAGCATGTTCCAAAGAGGTGCTTCTTGTTGGGAAGGTTGGAAAAATGAAGACCTAGGTGAAGTGGGTGAAGAAGTGGTTTGTTCAGCCGGTTGGGACTCAGGAATGAGAGCGAGTGGGGTGGCAGTGCGGTGAAGGAGTGCAGAAATTGGGAGTGCATCAAGTGAATTTAAATCATCATCAGTATCTATAACAGCAGACTTACTTGATGATCGCACTGCAGACCGAGTAACTCTGGCAGGAGCCTCAACTCTTCTGATTACTTCAGCAGCTGGTTCCACACGAGTTGGCTTCTCCACAATCCTCACTTGCTTCTTTTTCTTCTTTGGAGGAGGAGCATCACCATCATCACCATCAGATGGAGCATCTGGCTTGGTGGGTTCCTCGTGCTTCCTCTTAGGCTTGTCAGCCTTCTTCTTCTTCTTCTGATCGACACCATCAGAAGGATCAGACTCTTCAGGGGATTCCTCCAAGATGATTTTTCTCTGAGTCTTCTTCTTGGGAGGAGAATCAAACTCTGGAGCTGGTGGCAAGTTTCTGAAAAACTCATCCACATCTATCTCATACCCTTGTCTTCTCAAATCATCAATGTAGCACAAGATGGCAGTTGGATCATCTGCTTGGGACCATAGAGGGTAATCAATCAGGGTGACTCTTCTTTGTCTTACTTCATCAGTAGTATCCTCATGAACAGGAGCAACCTTTGTCTTGATCAACCACATCTTCTTCAAAGATGTGGAGGTAAAGACATCACTAGCAATGGACGACAGATCCTCTGTGCATCCTGCCGTAATCAGATCTTCTATGAATTTTCTTTCAATGAATAAGTCTGAGAGCAGTCTTCCAAAAGGAATGTACTTGATGGCAGACTTCAGAGAGGCAGTGGTTCTGGACTTCTTGATGCATTCTTTGAGGTAAGAGAACAGGAAGAAGGGAAGGCAGATCTTCTTGTGGTCTTGAATGAAGAACAGCATCACTTTTTGGCAAAAATTGATGTAGTCTGGAGAGCTTCCCTTTGGTCTCTGATTTATGCAGTGAAGCAGAATCTTGTGCCAGATCCTTAGCTTTGGATGAAGATCCACTACCTTGTAGTCACTCTTTCCAGGTTTATAGGTTGTGTAGAGAGCTTTGTTGGTTTCTTCTTTCGTTCTGGGTTTCACCTTTGATTCCGCCAGTTGGAATCTGTAGCCTGTGCCAGTGTGTGCACCCAGAAGATCAACAATCGACTTTTCTGTGATGATGATTCTTCTCCCAGCAATGTAAGAAACCACCTGAGTGTCATCACAGTCGGCATGTTTCCAGAATTCCTTCACCAGCTTGACATAGACTGGACCTCGAAGCCTATTGAAGTATTCTTCCCAGCCTTGAACACGAACTTCAGGATGAAGATCATACCCATTTGCAGCAATATTTTCCAGGTCGAATCTCCATTCAGCAAGAACCTGGAGTTCTTCAGGAGCATAGACACAATGAACGGCACAACCTCGTTCTGCGAGAGGGATCATCTTCCCTTGAGCTTGAGCTTGAGTTCTTTGAGTTTCAGAGCCCGATTGACCAGTAGCTTGACCTACTACCATAACAAGAAATCTGGTTTCATCTGCAGTTTCACCTCTGTTGGATTTCACCATCTTTGAAGCGGTTGAAGGTTTTGGGTAGAAAGGAAAATGATGAATAGAGAGAGAGATCGTGGGGAATAAGGATTTAGAAAGCCGAAGAGAGAAAGAGTAAATCTGTAAGTGATGGAGAACGTGTGTGTATAGTGGGTTTTTGAAAATAACCGTTGTTGATCAAAAAGCAAAGTAAAATCAACGGTTAAAAATTAAAGACATCATAGCACAGTTAATACACATATCACACGAAGGAGAGAAGCACATCAACACTCATTACGACAAACTGTCAGCACGGGCACAAGGAACTATGTATCATAATTACTGACACACGTTTACTGTCTCAGCTTCAGAGTCAGCACCAATGGGTACTTATCCTCTGATAGAGTTACCTTCTGAACTAGACATCTTCTGATAAAGAAGCACCATAGTTAGAGGTTCTGATCCATCTTCATACTGGACAAAAGTCCATATTCAGATTTTTCAGAATGAAATTAAATCTATCCTCTGCTAAGGGCTTTGTAAAGATATCTTCCCATTGATGGTCAGTATCAACAAACTTCAGAAGAAGTACGCCCTTCTGAACATAATCTCTAATAAAGTGATACTTTACCTCAATGTGTTTTGCCCTTGAGTGTAAGATAGGATTCTTACTCAATAAGATTGCAGCAGTGTTATCACAATAGATTGGGATATTGCTCTCAAGGATTTGATAATCCTCCAGCTGATGTTTCATCCAGAGCATCTGAGTGCTGCAAATTGCTGCTGAGATATATTCTGCCTCTGCAGTAGATAGTGCAATGGTTGATTGCCTCTTGCTTGCCCATGAGACTAAGTTGCTTCCCAGAAATTGACAATTTCCAGAAGTGCTTTTTCTCTCTGTTCTATCTCCAGCATAATCAGCATCACAATAACCTGAAAGCTTATACTCTGATGTTTTCTTATACATCAAGCCAAGATTAGTGGTGCCTTTCAGATATCTCAGGATCCTCTTAACGACAGTTAACTGGGTTTCCCTTGGATCTGATTGGAAACGAGCACATAAATGAACACTAAACAAAATATCTGGCCTAGATGCAGTTAAGTATAGAAGTGATCCTATCATACCGCGATAGAGCTTCTGACAAACTTTACCACTTGCATCTTCTTTCTCCAGGATGCATGTAGGATGCATTGGAGTCTTGGCAATTGTAGATTCCAGCATATTGAACTTCTTCAGAAGTTCTTTAGTGTATTTGCTCTGATGGATATATGTTCCTTCTGGTGTTTGATCAACTTGTATTCCCAGAAAGTACTTGGGTTCCCCCATCATACTCATTTCAAATTCAGCCTGCATCATCTCAGAAAATTCTTTGCATAGAGCTTGATTAGCAGAACCAAATATAATATCATGAACATAAATTTGCACAATTAAGATATCATCTTTGTAAGTTTTGCAAAAGAGAGTTGTATCTACTTTACCCCTTACAAACTCATTCTCCAGAAGGAATGAGCTGAGTCTCTCATACCATGCTCTGGGAGCTTGCTTCAGACCATAGAGAGATTTCTTCAACTTGAAAACATGGTCTGGGTTCTTCTCATCCTCAAAACCTGGGGGTTGATGAACATAGACTTCCTCTGAAATGTAACCATTTAGGAAGGCACTCTTAACATCCATCTGATGAAGAATTATGTTGTGATTCACTGGGAAAGAAATCAGCAGTCTGATTGCTTCTAGTCTTGCTACTGGAGCAAATGTTTCAGTGTAGTCTATTCCTTCCTGCTGACTGTAGCCTTGAGCAACTAGCCTTGCCTTGTTTCTGACTACATCTCCTTTCTCATTTAGCTTGTTTCTGAACACCCATTTGGTTCCAATAACATGAACACTCTGAGGTTTCTTCACTAGGCTCCAAACGTCATTCTTGGAGAATTGATTCAATTCTTCTTCCATAGCCAGAATCCAGTCCTTGTCCTGAAGAGCTTCATCAATTGACTTGGGTTCAATTAAGGAAACCAATCCTTTCAGAGGGTCTGAAAGCTGATCTGGTTCTGACTGGTTCATCTTTGTTGACCAGAATCAATTCCTTAGGATGAGCCGTAGTGATTCTGCTCTTCTTCTGAGATTGTGAATCAGAGGGACTAGCTTCTTCTTCTGGTTCTTCTTCTTCTGGCTCAGCTTCCTCTGGAGCTTTGCCTTTGTCAGAAACATTTATGCTTAAATCTGCAAACTTCTCAACTAGCTTTGACTGATCAGAGTCAAGCTTATCATCAAATCTAACATGAATAGATTCTTCAATTGTTTTAGCATCAGTATTATAGAATCTAAAACCTTTAGATCGATCAGAATAACCAAGTAATATACATTTAGAAGACTTAGCATCAAACTTATGCAATCTATCCTTAGTGTTAAGAACATAACAAACACAACCAAAAGGATGAAAATAAGAAATGTTGGGTTTTATATTCTTCCACAATTCATAAGGAGTCTTATTCAGAATTGGTCTCACAGAGATTTTGTTCTGAATGTAACACGCTGTGTTTACTGCCTCTGCCCAAAAGTGCTTAGCCATGCCAGTTTCTTAGAGCATGGTTCTAGCCATCTCCTGAAGAGTTCTGGTCTACCTCTCAACAACACCATTTTGTTGAGGAGTTCTTGAACAAGAGAAATCATGTGCAATTCCATAGGAATCAAACAGACTCTCAAACTTGTCATTCTCAAACTCTCCACCATGGTCACTTCTGACACGCACAATCCTACAAGCCTTCTCGTTTTGCACTTGGGCTATGAAGGTAGAGAACACAGCATGAGACTCATCCTTGCGGGTTTGAAATTTTACCCATGTCCAACGGCTATAGTCGTCAACAATGACCATCCCATATCTCTTGCCACCTATAGACTCAGTTTTCACTGGTCCAAACAAGTCGATATGCAGAAGTTCCAACGGCCTTGAGGTTGAGACAACATTCTTTGCCTTGAAAGGGACTTTTGTGAATTTTCCTTTCTGACATGCTTCACAAAGAGCGTCTGAAGATAACTTCAGAGTTGGTAAGCCCCTGACAAGGTTGAGCTTACTCAGCTGAGAAATCTTTCTAATACTGGCATGCCCTAACCGTCTATGTCATACCCATTGCTCCTCATTAACAGAAAGAAGGCACTTCACATTCTGAGCTTCCAACTCATAATCTGATCTTATAAATGTTGTTCTTCCTCTTGCTGTTAAATAGAACAGAGCCATCGATCTGACTTACAGCCCGACAGGACTTTTGATTGAAAATAACATCATAACCCTTGTCAGCTAATTGACTTATAGACAATAAGTTATGAGTTAAGCCGTCTACCAATAAAACATTGTCAATGCATGGACTACTATCTACACAAATAGTACCAGTACCAACAATTTTACCCTTCTCGTTGCCACCAAAGCCAACTTCGCCTCCAGGCTTAAGTTTTAGCTCTTGGAACATACGCCTTTCTCCCGTCATGTGACGCGAGCATCCACTGTCCAGATACCATGATTGGTGTTTCAGTGGAGCTATCAAGGATATCTGCAACATAGATAATCTTATCCTTAGGTACCCACTTTCTGGGTCCTCTCTTGTTAGTTACCCCAGAGGTTCTGATCACCTTGGGTTTCTCAACATAATAATGTAAAGGAATTTTAGCATGATATTTAGACATGGAGAGGGTTCCCTTTTTGAGAGGGGGTTTAGCAACTTCAGCAGGTAAAGATTCAGGCAATACAGTACCAGAGGGAACAAAGCATTCATATAAGGATTTAGCCTTAGGCATAGAAGGCTCATTTCTATTAGGTTTAGAATAGCCAATGCCATGCATTCCATTTCTGCTTACGCCATAGATCATTGAAGCCATTAAGCTTCTGTCTACGCTTTTAGCCAGGAATCTTTGAAAGAATTTTTCATATTTAGATTCATGCTTACTACCAGAGGCATCACAAGCAATTGCTTCTTCTAACTTAGCAATTTGGTTCTTAAGCACAGAGTTAGAATTCACTAAAGCATGATTATCATTTTTCAAATCAGAAATAATTTTCTCATGTTCAGAAGGAGTCTTAGAAGCAGCAGATAAATCCTTTTTCAAATTTTTATGCTTAGTCAATAAGGAGTTATACTTATCCATAATATAAGACAAAGCATGTTTTAGTTGAGAGGTTGAGAAAGAAGCGAATACCTCATTTTCATCGTCTGAGTTAGGATCTTCTTCTGATGCTGAGTCAGAGTCAGTTGCATCCTTTGACTCTGCTCCTTCGTCTTTGACAATAGCCATGAGTCCTTGAACTTCACCATCAGAGTCAACATCCTCTGACTCTGATTCGTCAAAAGTCACCATCAGACTTTTCTTTGTCTTGAAGTGCTTCTTTGGCTTCTTGTCCTTTTTCAGCTTTGGACAGTCACTTTTGTAGTGCCCTGATTCTTTGCACTCGAAACATGTGACTTCCTTGATTGAGGACTTCTTCTGGCCTGATGAGGATTCAGACTTTCCTCTGGCCTTTCCAGAGCCTTTGTACTTGCTCTGCCTGTGCTTCCAGATACGGTTGAGCCTTTTTGAAATCAGAGTCAGCTCATCTTCATCAGAATCTTCTGATACTTCTTCAGATTCTTCTGCTTCAGCTTGGAGAGCTTTTGACTTCTCAGATTTAGCCTTCTCAGATTTGGATTTCAAGGCTATAGATTTCTTCCTCAGATCTTGCATCTCTGAGCGCTTCAGCTCATGACATTTCAGTATGCTGATGAGTTCTTCTAAACTCATACGCTCAACATCTCTTGTAAGCTCTATTGAGGTCACTAAAGGCATCCAGCTTTCAGGAAGACTTCTGATGACCCTTATGACATGATATTTTGTAGTGTAGCTTTTGTTGAGAGGTCTTATCCCAGCTACCAGCAACTGAAATCTGGAAAACATATCCTCAATGGACTCATTTGGCTCCATGATGAAGGATTCATAATTCTGGATCAAAGACAGCGCCTTTGATTCTTTTACTTTCTTGTTTCCTTCATGAGACATCTTCAAAGATTCAAAGATACCCTTGGCAAACTCACGATCTGTAATCTTCTGGTACTCTTCATAGGAAATAGCACTAAGAAGAATAGCTCTAGCTTTGTGGTGCTGTGAGTAGAGCTTCTTTTGCTCAACAGTCATCTCTGATCTGCAGATCTTCTTGCCATCTGCATCAACTGGACGCTCATAGCCATCCACAATGATATCCTAGAGATCTGCATCGAAGCCCAGAAAGAAACTTTCTATTCTGTCTTTCCAAAATTCGAATCTTTGACCATCGAACATGGGAGGCTTTGCATTGTAACCATCTTTTTGCATCTCACTGGTGGTAGCCATTTGTTTTTCACACCGGCCCGGATCACTGAACACTGTTAGGTATGGTAATCAGAACTTGCGCTCTGATACCAATTGAAGGTATGAAAAATGGTAGAAAGGGGGGGGGTTTGAATAACATTTTCAGAATATAACTTCCACCTTAAAGATTTTAGCAAATCTTTCGAGAACAAATAAAGTGCTTAAGATAAGAGATAGAAAAGCCCACAAGGATTTTATCCTGGTTCACTTGATGAATCACTCAAGCTAGTCCAGTCCACCCGTTAAGGTGATTTCTTCCTTCTTAGAATGAAGGCAATCCACTAATCAGGTAATTGTTACAACTGCACTTGAAACCTACAAGTGACTAACAATACACTGACTTAGCTCACACTAAGATTCACTCTCTTAGTCTTCTCTAGGATCCGATCAACCTTGATCTCCTAAAGGTAACTAAACAACTGTTTAAGAAAGAATGTTTACAAAGAGATTGCTTCTAAAAAGCTTATAGTAAACACAATGAATTCAAGATGAAAGAATGCTTAGAAAGTTTGAATGTAGCTTGCGCGTGTGAGATTCTTCCAACAGCATCTTTCAATCTTCAGCCTCTATTTATGTTAAGTTCAAACGTGTTACAACGTGTTTCAATCTTATTTTGATCCTAACAATTTTTATAAATACTTTTCTCTACTAAAATCTAATTCCAGATGTTAATGACATTTTTCAGGAAATATATATTATAAGGTCGCATGCTTCAACGAATATGTCTAAGCCTTATAAGGAAAAAGAAGTTTACGCAAGATATGACCGCATCGTCCAGTAAACAAGGAAGACACTTATTCTGTATCGTTTCATGCCACGTCATACCTCAGAATTTCAGAAGATGCCTTTGAGCGGGAAAGTCAAAATTGTATCTCAACTATTTGCCCCATGCTTTAGTCAGAAGGAAACTAATCTGGTCACGTGCAAGCTGATTTACTTTGAAGAGAGAAGTCTCGATGACCAATGAAGAGGAAAAAGGACAACACGTCAACATCACTTTTCCAAAATGTCTCTCTTCTGCAAAGTAGCCCAAAGCTATCACCACCTACTAGCTGACAAAGTACACCTTTTTGGCTAAAGGATAGCTTTGAACAGCAGCATGCATTTAATGAAGCTACCAACCGGAGATTTGAATCAATGGTTAGATGACACTCACAACGGCTACAAACAACGGCCAGATTTTGTGTCTCAACGGCTACACAACTAGCAAGATCATATATAAAGGACATATCTGAAGATTGAAGAAAATAAGAAGAGAAAAATTTATTGCAAGAAAAGAAAGAACTCAGAGCAGTTAATCAAAACATTCTTCAAAGCATTAATAGCTTACAGCAGATTTCCTAAGAGTCAAATCCGATCTCATACCTCTGCTAAATCAAGAGAGAATACCAAACCTTAAAAGAGTCAAACCTCTTCTCTTACTTCTCTCTTAGATTCTGAACTCTTGTGTGTTCCAACGTCCTTTCAGAACCCAAAACACTTGAGAGTTCCAGTGCCATAAATTGTCTACACCAACTCTTTTGAGAAGAGATTTCTTGTAGAGCCAAACAATCTTGTTGATTGTAGGAGGAGTCCTGTACAATACTTGGAGAAGTCCGTGATAATACTAGGAGGAGTCCTGTACAATACTTGGAGAAGTCCGTGATAATACTTGGAGAAGTCCTGTCTAATACTTGTATTGGAGAAGTCCTTGATACTTGCTAGTGAAAATCTTGGTGGTGGCCAAGTACTGGACGTAGCCCAATCGTTTAGGGTGAACCAGTATAAATTCCTGTGTGCTGATCGTTCTGCTTTATTTACTAACTTCCGCTGCACTAAACAGTTTTTGAAAAGTCACCAGAACAATTTTCTTAAGAACTTATCTTCTTTTCATAAACTAAAGTTTTAACAAGTAATTTTTAAGAACACAATTCAAACCCCCCCCCCCCCTTTCTTGTGTTACTTATTTACATATCAATTGGCATCAGAGCTTAGGCTCTAGAACTAACATCTTAACAGGTGTAGAGTAAAGATCCATGGCAGAAGATCAAGCTATCGCTACGGGCTCATCCACCAACAAGCCTCCTTTCTTTGATGGAACCGAATATCCCTACTGGAAGACGCACATGCAACTTTTCATAGAATCCTCAAGCTACAAGTTGTGGGATATCATTGAAAATGGCAACATCGTCTATAAAGATGACGCTGGTGAACCCATCAAGAAAGATCAGCTGACAGAAGCTCAACGCAAAGACTATCAACTCAATTCAAAGGCAAAACTATTTCTCTTATGTGCCTTAAGCAAAGCTCAGTTGGACAAAGTTGATGGACTCGCAACTGCCAAAGAAGTATGGGAAGCTCTAGGGCTTGCCTATGAAGGTACAACAAATGTTCGTCAAGCCAAAGTAAGTTTACTAGTGGCTGAATATGAAACCTTCAAAATGAAGGAAAATGAAACCATTGATGAAATGTTCGCAAGATTTCAAACCATTATCAATGGTCTTCGAAATCTCGATCGCACATACGCACACATTGATCAAATCACAAAAATACTGAGGTGCCTTCCTAAAAGATGGAGACCCAAAGTTACTGCTATCCAAGAAGCAAGAGATCTTAGCACACTAAAACTTGAAGATCTCCTGGGATCTCTGAAGGTTCATGAGATTGAACTTTCTCAAGATGAAAGCCTAAAGAAGCAGAAAAGCATCGCCTTCAAAGCTAACATCTCCAAAAACAGTCAGACGACAGAAATGTCTGATGAAGAAGATTCCTCAGAAGAACTGTCCGATGATGAGCAAGCACTGTTCAACAGAAAGTTCAAAAAGATGTGGATCAAACAACAAAGAGGAAAAGGCCTGAAGAAGGACAACAAAAGAGAAGCAAGTCAGAAAAAGAAATCCTTTCCACACAAAGGTGAAAGCACCTCAACTGCAGACAAAAGCAACATTACATGTTTCGAATGCAAAAAGCCAGGTCACATCAAACCAGACTGTCCTAGACTAGCTAAAAAGCCTGTCAGGAAACCATTCTACAAGAAGAAGAAAGCTCTAGTAACTGGCTGGGATGATTCTGAAAACAACTCTGAAGATGACGAGGAAGAAGAAGATGAAGAATCTCTATTCGCTCTCATGGCTTCAGTAGATGGATCAGATGATGATGAAGATGATGAGGTAAGATCTGAAAATCTTGAAGAAGAGTTTAATGAACTGCTTCAACATTCTTACACTTTATCTGAAAAATACAAGAACCTGAAGAAACAGTTTTCCAAGTTGCAAAAAGAACATGAGAAAGTTTTAAAAGAAAAAGATTCCATTATTCATGAAAATGAGTTTTTAAAGAAACAAGACTCCACAATGGAAGTATCTGCTTTAAAGAAAAGAATCAAAGTTTTGATTGATGATTTATCTACTTTCACAATAGGGCATGACAACTTAGTTAAACTATGTGGAAACAGTAGAGACTTATATGATAAAAGTGGTCTGGGTTTTGACAGCAGTGAACCGTCTAATGAAACTATGTCTGATATATCGTTTACTTCTTCTATTGATAGTGAATCTAAATTTGTTGTGAACTGTTCAATAGAAAGGGAAGGAAAGAAAATCTTCTATGAGAAGAAGATTCCTCCCAAGCGTGCAACTAACCCTATAGGACCCAAGAAAATCTGGGTACCTAAGAAATCAATAATTCCTGTTGCAGATTTACTTAATAGAACGAAGGAAACGCCAACAATGGTACCTGGACAGTGGATGCTCGCGTCATATGACGGGAGAAAAGTCTATGTTCCCCAAGATTCAAGTTAGATCTGATGGTGGATTTGTAACCTTTGGTGGAAATCAAAAAGGATTCATTGTTGGAGAAGGTACTGTTGGTAAGGAACCTCTTCCAGTAATTAATAATGTCTTATTAGTTGAAGGGTTAAAACATAATCTACTTAGCATAAGTCAATTATGTGATAGTAGGTTCACTGTTTCCTTTAATAAAGTGAAGTGTAGTGTTACTGATTCCGATGACAAAATCATCTTTGAAGCTCAGAGACAAGGGAATCTATATAAGACGAACTTGGAAAACCTAGCAAATCAAAATGTAACTTGTCTAGTATCATCATAGGATAATACATGGCTTTGGCATAGGAAGCTAGGGCATGCATCCTTAAGGACCATTACTAAAATCATAAGTAATGACTTAGTACGTGGTTTGCCAAAACTATCTATTAAATCTGATGCTACATGTTCTGCATGTACTCAAAGCAAACAGCATCGTACCTCCTGTCGTGCTAAAAACTTTGTCAGTACTAGCAAACCTCTGGACCTTTTACATATGGATTTGTTTGGTCCCACTAGGGTAGCTAGTGTTTCTGGAAAAAGATTTTGTTTTGTCATTATCGATGACTACACAAGATTCTGTTGGGTCTACTTCCTAAGAAGCAAGGATGAAACATTCCAAGCATTCAAGATCTTCAGCAAAAGAGTTCAAAATGAAAAGGGCTACTGCATCACAGCCATTCGCAGTGACAGAGGAGGAGAGTTTGTGAATGAAGATTTTGAAAAATTCTGTGCACAAGAAGGTATCAGCCATCAGTTCTCAGCTCCAAGGACACCACAGCAAAACGGTGTAGCTGAACGGAAGAACAGATCACTTCAAGAAATGGCAAGGACAATGCTCAGTGAAACTTCCCTACCAAAGTATTTCTGGGCTGAAGCTATTGAAACTGCATGCTACATTCAGAATAGAATATCTATGCGACCCATGTTGAAAAAGACTCCATATGAACTATGGAAAGATAGAAAGCCAACTGTATCGTACTTTCATCCATTTGGATGCAAGTGTTACATTCTCAACACCAAGGACAACATCGGAAAATTTGACAATAAGTCTGATCAAGGAATTCTCCTTGGATATTCTTCTCACTCCAAAGCCTATAGAGTTTACAACTCAAGAACAAAAGTTGTTGAAGAATCTATCAATGTCAAGTTCGATGATAGTTCAATCAAGGCCGTTGACCGTTTAGAAAGAGATTTTCTCAATCTAGACCTATCAGATCATGATGAAGCAGATGACGACACAACAAGAGCTCAACCATCAGAATCAGTTCATGAAGATCAATCTCCGTCACCTCTTGGTACTATTCCTGAACAGTCTGACCAAGTCATGACTTCAAGCGGAATCTCACTTCCAAAGGAGTGGAAGTACAGAAGTGATCATCCACCAGAGCAAATCATCGGAAGTGTATCAGAAAGAGTAAAGACCAGATCAGCATTCAGAGAAGAATCAAACAGCGCATTCATCTCAGAGATTGAACCAAAGAACGTTGAAGAGGCTCTACAAGATGAAGGATGGATTCTGGCTATGCAAGAAGAACTAAATCAATTTGAAAGAAGTCAAGTATGGACCCTAGTTCCAAGACCAACTGGAAAATCTATCATTGGTACTAAATGGGTCTTCAGAAACAAGATGGATGAAAACGGGAAAGTCACTAGAAACAAAGCGAGACTAGTAGCACAAGGTTACAACCAACAAGAAGGAATTGACTACACTGAAACGTTCGCACCAGTTGCAAGAATTGAAGCAATAAGGATACTCCTAGCTTTTGCATGTCAACATTCCATCAAGCTATATCAAATGGATGTCAAAAGCGCCTTTCTGAACGGAGTAATTGAAGAGGAAGTCTATGTGAAGCAACCTCCAGGCTTTGAAGAACCATCCACTCCAGACTACGTGTACAGGTTGAAGAAAGCTCTGTACGGTTTAAAACAAGCCCCAAGGGCTTGGTATGATCGTCTAAGCAACTTTCTCATGATGAATGGTTTTTCAAGAGGAAAGATTGACAACATCCTCTTCAGGAAGCAATTGAAGGACGACTACATCCTTGTACAATTGTATGTTGATGATATCATCTTCGGTGCAACTAGCGATAAACTGTGTAAAGAATTTTCTACCCTCATGCAAAGTGAATTTGAAATGAGTATGATGGGAGAACTGAAATTCTTTCTGGGACTTCAAATCAAGCAAGAGAAAGACAAGATCTTCATACATCAGTCCAAGTACATAAAGGATATGCTCAAGAAATACAACATGCACAAGTCAAATGAGATGAGTACTCCTATGTATCCCAACACTGTTCTGGACAAAAGTGATGAAAGCTCACCAGTTGACCCAACATCGTACAGAGGGATGATTGGTTCACTTCTTTATTTAACGTCCAGCAGACCAGACATAATGTTTAGTGTTTGTCTATGTGCAAGGTTTCAGGTAAACCCACAGCAATCTCATCTTAGTGCTGTTAAGCGAATCTTTAGATATTTAATTGGTACTGCTAATCTTGGTCTATTATATGAGAAAGGTGAAGATTTCAGGTTGAAAGGATTTTGTGATGCGGATTATGCTGGTGATCGAGTTGAACGGAAAAGCACTAGTGGAGGATGTCACTTTCTGGGAAACTGTTTAGTATCCTGGACAAGTAAACGTCAAAGCACTATTTCCTTATCCACTGCTGAAGCTGAATATGTGGCAGCAAGTTCTTGTTGTACACAACTCCTATGGATAAAGCATCAACTTGAGGATTACAACATTCATGAAAACAGGATACCTCTTTTATGTGATAACACAAGTGCCATCAATATTGCCAAGAATCCAGTTCAGCATTCAAGAACAAAGCACATTGAGATCAAACATCATTTCATTAGAGACCTTGTGGCAAAGGGAAACATTGATATATCTCATATACACACAGAAGATCAACTTGCTGATATACTCACGAAACCTCTTTTAGAAGGCAGATTCTCAGATCTAAGAACAAGGATAAATATGCACTCTGCTCAATAAAAGGTATGGAAACAAATGTTTCTATTTTGCAGGTTTCGTTCTTCGAAGAACATCCGCACTATTCTGTCTCCTCACTGTTCAACCAGTAGATCAAATCGTTCAACAACTCTCTGTTCAATGAAGTTGCTCTCAGGAAATCTATATCGTTTGGTTAACAGCTGGCAAAGACATTGTTTAGTTCAATGCATCATTACCCTTGCACGTGCTACAACAGTGAACTTTGAAAGGTCCCATCACATTAAATGCGAAGCAGTTATCTCTCTTACTTTTAACGCGCGTGGTCTCAACTGCTCAATTGTTTAATAGTTTCTCTCTCATGAAAAGAAAACCGCCATCTGCACACCACCCAAAACTGCCATTCCTTATTCCAAATCAAATATATCCAAAAGATTTCCTTCTCTCTCTTTCACCTCACTTCATTTGATACTTACTCTCTCTCTCTTCCAAGTAAAGAAACCCTAAGCCTCCTCTGAAACTTCCTCTCATTCCCAAATGGCCGGAGTTCTTGCTACCTCTTCCAAAGCCCCTTCCAAATCTAAGGCCCCATCCAAGAAAGGTGGTAAAACACCTTACTCTGCTGAAGAAATGGAGATCATCCAGAGGAGATCAGAGAGGATCAACCGCCAACGCTCTGTTCAACTCAAGGAGGTTGGAGCCGTGAAAACTGAGAAACTGGGTGACAACTCTCTTGTGTCCCCAAGGTACTTTGATCTGAAGGTGTTTGCCTTCGTGAAGATGGCTAGGCTTGCAGACTTACTTCATCAGGACTGGGAGACGGTGTACACCATGGCTCAGCGCGAAGTGTATGTGCCTTTGGTAAAGGAATTTTATGACTGTGCCGTTGTGATAAATCACAGACAAGTCATTAAGTCCAAAGTAAATGACAAGATCATCTCAGTGACTCTCAACGACATGGCTGAAGCACTGAATGTGAAGTTGGAAGTTGGTGAAAAATATTCCCCAAATTGGTTTGCGAAAGTTGATGACTGGAAGTGCATTTGGAAGAACCAAGAGGAACCACTGACTGTGGAAGTGGGCAATCTCATTGATGATGTAAAGTTCAACAATGCTGTGATTAGCAAGGTTGTCTTACCAAAGGATGGTGCAAGAAATTATGTAAATGCGCACGCAAGGTACGCATTGTACAAGATCTTGAAAAGAGTGAAAATTAACCCTGCACACTTGATGTGGAACTACTTGATCAACTATCTGGAGAAAAGCCAAGGATACCTTCCTTTTGGCTCGCTGCTGACCGTCATTTTCGAAAAGAAAGGTATTATCAAAGAGTTTCTGGAATCAGAGGATCGCTTGAATGAAGATGTGATCTTTCCTTCACCGATCAGACTGGGAGATGTGAGCAAAATGAACATTCCCTTTGATGCCTCTGAAGTTCCTGAAGAATTCTTGCCCAGAACAAGGAAAAACACCAGAGGAAAAGAAAAGGTATCTGATGAACAGACTGTCCAGACAAGGAAGAAAAATCTGACAGAACTGTCCGATGTGTCAAAGAAGGAACCGTCCAAGAGAACTGTTCCTGCATCTCTCCGCATCGCACCGTTCCCTGAGGACGAGGAAGAACAGTCTGTTCGAATCAAGATTGTGAAGAGTGGTGAACCATTGCAGTCTCAATCCAACCCCATCGCTTCAAGAACTAGATCAGGAAAAGGTTCTCCGCCTGTCAAGAAGGCTGAACCCAAAAAGCTAAAGAGATTGAGGAAGCAATTTGAAGAATCTCCAGTTACTATTGAACCACAACCTGCATATCAGAAAAGGAAGATTCTCTCTGCTGAACCTGAGGAGCCCTTCTTTGATGAGGACATTGTCCTTCACACAAGGTTAGCAAACTCTCTCTTACCTTATCAAGAAATTCCTTCTGAAATGTCCAACAAAGAATTTCTGGATTCACTGTTTGTTGACAATACTCAAACACCACACTCTTCTCCAACACATTCACAACACCACACTGAACCATTGCCAAAACTCCCACCAAACACAAACCTCAATGAACCCTTGACTGAAACAACAAATGAACCACTCACATCTCAACCAAACTCTACCATGAACACTGCTTTCATCACTGACGAAACTGTCGTTGCACAAGAGAATGCCTCTGCATTCCAACTTGTTCAATCTTTGCCTAAGTCATTGATTGCTGATGAGCATATGACTTCTACTCTCAAACCGTTCACGGAAGCAAGCACTAAGAAGGCAAGCAGATCCGGTACTGTTCTCTATTTCTCTCAAGCAAGAAAGAGGCGCCTTCAGACGCAAGTGTCCTCTGCTATCCAACGCAGACGCACCTTGAGGACTACCAAGGGATCGTTCAAAAGCTACCTGAACCTTCTAGCAAGAAAGATTGACAAGTCTTCAAGCAATCAGCTCACCGCCACATGGAAACGACAAGAGGGTGACAACTACTTGTTCCAACTTCACGCTTGCAAAGTTCCTGATCCAGAGTTCTGGAAATTGAGTGTCTCTGAGGGATATGTTGGTACTCTGCCATATTCTCTCATGAATCGGACCTCCGCGCTCTCATTGAAATTTGGAACTTGGGTGTTTGTACTCCTACCCACTCACATTCCTGAAGTTGTTTCTCATTCTGAGAAAGCCAACACTGACAAAGGAAAGGAGAAGATGCTTGAAGAAGCAGATGATACAGAGTCACAACTGAACAGTTCTGCTGATGGAAAAGAAGAAGATGAATCTGAGGGACTTCAAGCTGATTTCAAGACTGAAGGTGGAAGCTCAAGTGCTCAAGTCTTGGCGACTCAATTTGTCACCAGAGAAGACTTTGAAGACCACCGTGACCATATCAACCAGCAGTTCATGACTCTTGCTCAGAAAATCGATCAGCTGCTGACACGCTTTGGCTAATGGCCAACTCTCTATCCTGAACAATTCGCATTTACTTTTATGTTTTCAGACAATTGTTCACTGATTATGCATATTTTATCGTTCCATCATGCTTATCGTTTTATAACTAACGTTTGCCATGTTTACTATGCATATTATACCTCTCTACTACATTCTTTTCCCTTTCTTTTTAATAATGCCAAAGGGGGAGAAAATAGGAATTAGGAATTATAGAAAAGTTAAGATCAAGTTCAAGGTTGTTTCCTTAACCTAACACCAAAGATTTATACAACTCAGGGGGAGTAATATGTTTTGAATAAGTTTTTTTTAACATTTATCTTACCCAATTTAGGGGGAGCATAAATTCTTTTTACTCCTGATCATTATCCTTTTCAATAAAAATTGTCATTATCAAAAAGGGGGAGATTGTTAAGTTCAAACGTGTTACAACGTGTTTCAATCTTATTTTGATCCTAACAATTTTTATAAATACTTTTCTCTACTAAAATCTAATTCCAGATGTTAATGACATTTTTCAGGAAATATATATTATAAGGTCGCATGCTTCAACGAATATGTCTAAGCCTTATAAGGAAAAAGAAGTTTACGCAAGATATGACCGCATCGTCCAGTAAACAAGGAAGACACTTATTCTGTATCGTTTCATGCCACGTCATACCTCAGAATTTCAGAAGATGCCTTTGAGCGGGAAAGTCAAAATTGTATCTCAACTATTTGCCCCATGCTTTTAGTCAGAAGGAAACTAATCTGGTCACGTGCAAACTGATTTACTTTTGAAGAGAGAAGTCTCGATGACCAATGAAGAGGAAAAAGGACAACACGTCAACATCACTTTTCCAAAATGTCTCTCTTCTGCAAAGTAGCCCAAAGCTATCACCACCTACTAGCTGACAAAGTACACCTTTTTGGCTAAAGGATAGCTTTGAACAGCAGCATGCATTTAATGAAGCTACCAACCGGAGATTTGAATCAATGGTTAGATGACACTCACAACGGCTACAAACAACGGCCAGATTTTGTGTCTCAACGGCTACACAACTAGCAAGATCATATATAAAGGACATATCTGAAGATTGAAGAAAATAAGAAGAGAAAAATTTATTGCAAGAAAAGAAAGAACTCAGAGCAGTTAATCAAAACATTCTTCAAAGCATTAATAGCTTACAGCAGATTTCCTAAGAGTCAAATCCGATCTCATACCTCTGCTAAATCAAGAGAGAATACCAAACCTTAAAAGAGTCAAACTCTTTCTCTTACTTCTCTCTTAGATTCTGAACTCTTGTGTGTTCCAACGTCCTTTCAGAACCCCAAAACACTTGAGAGTTCCAGTGCCATAAATTGTCTACACCAACTCTTTTGAGAAGAGATTTCTTGTAGAGCCAAACATCTTGTTGATTGTAGGAGGAGTCCTGTACAATACTTGGAGAAGTCCGTGATAATACTAGGAGGAGTCCTGTACAATACTTGGAGAAGTCCGTGATAATACTTGGAGAAGTCCTGTCTAAATACTTGTATTG